>NC_056728.1:507206617-507249117 GCF_019279795.1 Protopterus annectens | reverse complement strand
GTGCTAACAGATGTGCAATCCTCTGCTACAAATGATACAAACTGCATTAAGATGCAACAGCAACATTCTGAACAGACAATGTTCAAAACAGAAAAAAAGGTGCTTGCTATCCATTTATATGCTTTACACCAAATACCATACAGTTATAAAAAATTATAACCCTGTACAGCCACTTACTTAAACTCGGGCGTGATAATTTCCGCAGCAAGGCTATCACTACTACCTTGACTCCCTAATGGCAAAGGTCCTGTGTAAAATAATACAGATAGCAATGGGTCAGTTTCACATTTTTTATCAACTGCAGTCAATACACATGTACAAAGCCAAAGTAATTCCAATGTTGTACAAATATACCTGCTGTAAGCTGTCCTTCTTGTGCCTGTACACACCTCAGCTCTTCAATTGTTTCTTTTAAAGAGTCCCTTTCTGATCGCAGTCTCTACAAAAAAAAAAAAAAAAGTGAAGACCTGACTTCCCTTTCCAAGTTTTCAAATTAAAATGACTCCTCAATATGCTTAAATAACAAGTACATTCCTACCATGTCAGTTGATCTATGATGGGGCCTTCTTTGATGGGTCTTATGACTCCATATGCTTTTCTTCACCAGTCACAGTTCATAATTTTTCTCAGATAATTCTGCACTTGAATTATAAACATTCACCGTGAGTTCCCACTGTGACATCAAATGCTGGCCACAATAACCATGCCCAACTCAAAAGTATGCCTGGGGAGCATATTTCCTGTTACTTAAGAACCAACCATGAAGATTTTATACCTACCCTGTTAACAAGTAAAATACAAGTATATATGGCTAGTTTCACCGAACAGGGGTATGAAGGCCTGGCTACTACTTTGCCAACATGAGCTCGATAAGCTGACTAAGCATTGGAAGAGCAAGTCGGGGGGATACGAATGAAGAGGAGATGTTTGCCAACATCTTGCGGTGGGCGAAACTGAAGGGCATGCTGTTAGGCATGTCTCCTACTTAAGTATGTCAGTGGAGACCGCAGAAAAAAGTGGAAGCAGTCCACTCAATAGGGATGGTGTTGCTCAAAGACTCTACATTCAGCTGTGGCAGCAAGTAATGCCCCATCCTACATCCACTGCATGACCACCCTTGCAGTTCTTAAAAGGTATACAAGGGGTGAGTTTGGAGTGCACAGCAAAAAAAATTGCCAGGTGACTGCCTGCTTGATAGTCACACTATGAAAAGCTTTTGCCTAAGAATAAATGGGCAGAGTTGAAGTGATTGCCTCGATGGTCAGCACGTACGCATGGGAGAAAAATATGCAAGGATATACTTGCTCAGTTTAACACATTCATGAAGACCACAGAACAGCTTTGGCCAGAATCTCACAGATGCCTCAGACAGGTCAGGATAGCCTACAAGCTAAGCAGGTATAGGGTATTGTTTCACCTAAATATAAAAACATTTCAACTTGGAAACAAAGGCCTACTGAACGGATGGTTTCCTGTTAGCTTCTTTCACTTCTGAAACCTATAACGAAAGGTCCTGTGAAATCCAAGGGCTCTACATTAGTAGCCAAGCTCTGAAATTGAGAGGTTTTTATCACAACCATAGGGAAGTATCCATGACTTGGAATGTGAGTGTTTCTTACAACTGCAGGGACCTCAGTGCCTGTAACCACACCCTTCTCTCAGACACCAAATGATAATTACTATTATTTGTGGTTCATTTTCACTGAATATGTCAGTAAGGCACTAGATTTATAGCATGAGTAGCAGAAATGCATACAGGAATCTCCCAATAACATTGAGTGGAGAATATATATTCTTTTACTTCCTCCATTGCTCTATTGCACAAGCACAAAAGTAGAGGATCACATTCTCCTGACTAACAAGACACATCAAGTTTTGAAATAGGCCAGATACGCTTTTGAATCGAAAGCGCCAGTATAGCTTGAAGTACGAGACAGAACAGCAGCTTTTTCACATCATCCAGAATGTAAACCACTAACAGAGTGGTGCCTCTATCTATTGCCCACTACTCTTGCACTCCACATATGGATACAACCAAGTGTTCCAGTATTTATTTATATACCACAAGATGGACTGCTCTCTTAACTGAATGAGGAATGGACCCAAAAGCCCATCTGCATGAGTTTCCTAACCTGACAGACTGCTTGAAATTATTTTTTTCTTTCTTGTTTTTGGGGAGGGTCACTATATCCTTCATCTTGACCATCAGCTTGCTTGTCCCTCTCCTAAAGCTCTCATCCCTTTCTTACTGCCACTTCACAGGAAGAAAGACAGCGAGAAACCTCAGGATATCCTTAGCAGCATGGGAAGGAGGTACACAGCAGAAACAGAGCCAGCATCATCACACATGCTGTGACCACTGAGGTAGGATTTTTTTGTGAGACCTATCGTCAGTGTTCTGATATTATGCAAAAGAGGTATGGTTTGAAGACAGGCCTACTACACACCCACAGAGCAGCAATGCCTATAATCCACTTCCACATTCTGGACCTGGTGATCGGTCTAAGCTCTGAACTATACCAAGATCAAGGAGAGATTTTTCCACTTCAATAAGCAACCCCAACATCAGGATACAAATGCCCATTTTCCTAGTTAGCTCAATCAGAAGCCCAAATCACTAATCAATCCTAGGTCACCAGAGCAGTAGTCAGGGCACCATCAACACACTATGACTCTAAAGCCGGCTAATTTCCAACTGGTTTAAGCCGGCTAATTTCCAAGTGGTTAAAGTGCAACTCCCTTAACCACAACTCTTGAACCATGTGACATTCAAAGTGAGTTTCTCACTTTGTAAGCAAAATGCTCATCATTAAGACTGCAATGGGTTCAGTTGCAGAAACCTATGGTCTAATTAAAAGGGCGATGGGAGATATCCATCACTGCAGGGCCTGGTGATAGGGGTCTGACATTGGATATCCATGAGCATATACTGACTTTGCAATGCCTAACAGCTCACAATCATTAGCAACTCCTACAGTATCCACTGAAGATCACTGAGGAAATCCAGCTGAGAATGCATCAGATTTCAGGTCAGGACCCTGTAATGAGTACTCAAAAAGGGTGCAAAAGCCATGATCCCCTAATCCCTCTCTAATGGCAGGAGTAAGAAAGACTGAAGAGTGCTTACTGCCTAGATAAAGTCTAACTAAATTTAATGCTATGGGCAGGCAAAAAACAATTACTAGAAAATGGATATCAAAATCAAATCCAAAAGTAAAGTACTGAATATTTTTAAAAGACAAAAGAACTGGAGGTGAGATCTTTAAAAAAAGAGGAGCAAAACTACATGCAAATAATGGAATATGTGGAAACAAAACATGCAAAATAATCAAAACCAACTTCTACTTGCAGTACAAAGGAAGCTTAAAATAATTTTAGTGCCTTCAGTCTAGACTTTTGTAAGAACTTCTTCAGAAATGAAAACAAATCCCTTATACCCAAATTTAAATCCTGTATCACTAAATCACGACTAAATAGAAAGAATAGTTGTGTAAAATCTTACTACACCCATAGATGTCCTTCTCTTCCATACTGCAGTATTATTAATCTTTGGGATTCCCCGCTTAAGTGACCTGAACATCCGGCCTGTATACAAAAAACTTTTGCTACTGCATGGTACTTGCGGTGTTGCACATAGCACGGCAAGCAACACAGGGCATAAAGGTGACATTGACATGTACCATCCCTCAGAACTGAATGCCCCACTCAGACCACCAGTCCAAGGATATGACGCATAACACATCATCCAGCAAACAGGAAGTACCAAGGGGGTAGGAGGGTGGGACAGAATACTGCAACATGGAAGAGGAGGACACCTATGGTTATGGTAAGATTTTACACAACTATTCTATGTCCTTCTGTTCCTATGTTGCAGTATTCTTAACCTTTGGGAGAGTACCACAGCTCATGGGAAGAAAAGGGAGGATGGAGCAGAGAAGGTTTCTACGAACCCCTGAAGGGCTGCCCTAGCAAATCCCACTCTGGACCAGGAGAAAGTGTCCAGGTATGGACACAAGACCATGTGGCTGCTTCCAAAATAGATGCAGTGCCCAGACCTTTGAAGAAAGCTCCTGAAGAGGCCACAGCTCTAGTGGAATGAGGTTTCACAGAGGTAGGGAGCGTTTTAGCCTGGGAGACAAATGTAAGAAATAGCCTTAGAGATCCAAGTAGAAATACTTTTTCCCAGCACCCTGAGGTGGAAGAAAACAAACAGTTGCTTGGTTTTCCTAACAGGCTTGGTTTAGTCCAAATAAAAATGGAGTTGTCTGTGCACATCCAAGGAATGAAGCAGCCTCTTACCAGGGTTTTTAGGATTAGGAAAAAAGGTGGGCAGATGAATAGACTGGTTTAGGGACAAACCATTAACTACCACGGGCATAAAGGAAGTATTAATATGGAGAGAGACTCTGTTCTTGTGGAAAATGAGAAAAGGTTGGCAAGCCATAAGGGCTTGGAGTTCAGAAACTCTTCTGGCAGAAGTGATAGAAAACAATTTTGTTGGTAGCCAAGTACAAAATGTTAAGGAAGCTGATGCTGCAGGCTCAAATCGAGCCTGAGTGATCTTTTCCAGGACAAAATTTAGATCCCAGAGAGGAGGAATAGGTTTCCAGGGAGGTTTAATGTGAAGGATGCCTTTGAGGAAGAACTTAACTTCTAACCTAAAGGCTAGAGGAGGAGATGAAGGCAGACATGCTGAAATGGCTGACAGATAGGCTTAAACAGAAGAGTAGGCCAACCCAACCTTAAGAAGCTTACCCAAACAGAAATGAACCACTGGAATGTCCACTGAAAAGGATCTAGGTCCTTCTTTAGACACCAGATAGAGAAAGTGCAGTTGTGTACACTTACCATAAATGTAGATGTTAGAGTGTATTCACTGTTGCAGTCATCACATTTGGGTTATCCCTGCCAGGGTAGCCCTCGGCCAGCCTGAATACCAGAGGCTTAGTATTTCTGCTCTGTTGCTGTCACTTTAGGACTTATGTCAGGTCATCAGTAGTATAAAGTAAGGTAGCCAATGCCATTACATAGAAGAAAGAAGAGGGGGGTGGAGGGAGGGAAACCAGGACTGCAACAGTGTATACAGTGGAACATCTACATTTATGTTAAGTGTACACAACTGTACTATGTTCTTCATGTTTCACTGTTGCAGTCATCATATATGGGTTGATTCCCAAAGCTGAGGAAAAGCGTGGAGGCAGTCAAGAAGACTGGGGGCTGGCTAGGATGCCCTGCAAGACTGCAGTGGCAAAGCCTGCCCTGGATTTGGAGAAGATAGGCAGGTGGTAATGCTTGGTGAAGGTATGAACAGATGTCCATGTTGCAGCCTCCAGGATGTCCCTGGTGGGGACTCCTCTGAGGAAAGCTGTAGAGGTGGAAGTTGCTCTGGTAGAGTGAGTCCTGACCCCCTTAGAGGGAGGTTTCCTGTGTTGCGTGTAGCAGAAATGAATGCAGTGTGCTATCCATTTGGAAATGGCTTGTTTGGATATGGCTTTGCATGCTCCTGCAGCAAAGCTGACTAACAACTGATCAGTATTTCTGAATGATTTAGCCCTGTCTAGACAGAATCTGAGCTGTCTGTGCACATCTAGAGAGTGCAGTATCCTTTCCCCTTGTTTTGTGGGTTAGGGAAAAAGGTGTAGCCCAAAATGAATAGTTTCCACTCGTGGGGATCCATTAGGTTTTTGCTTAGTTCGTCTGCCAGAGTATTTATCCTTCCTGGCAGGAATTGTGCTTGCAGATGTACTTGGTAAGTCAATGCTGTGTCCCACAAGTTCATGGCTAGTCTGCAGAGGGGGGTAGGAATGTGTGCACCCCTGCTTGTTTATGTACCACATGACTGTAGTATTGTCCGTCTTTATAAGTAGTGGTCCAGGATGAAGTAGATCCTTGAAGGCTGTCAGGGCATTTTGAACTGCCAGCATCTCTTTTTGATTGATATGTAGATGCATTTGACTTGCGGACCAATGTGCCCTGAATACATCTTCCTGCCATATGGGCCCCCCAGGCATAATCTGATGCATCTGTTGTTGATGTCTGCCTGGCTGTGGGTAAGGTGAATGGCTGTCCCGTGTTGTGGTGACAGGCTTTTACCTACCATCGAAACTCCTGTTGCAGGCAGGGAATGGGGGTAATTATTGTTTCCAGGCTGTGGCAATGTTGAGTCCAAACACTTTTTAGATACCATTGAAGTGTCCTCATATGCAGTCTTGCATATGGAATTAGCAGAATGCAGGATGCCATGAAGCCCAAAGCCTGCAGAATTTTTCTTGCAGATAACTGGGTCTTTGTTGCCAACCATTTGAAACAAGTAGTCAGTTGTCTGTGTTTGTCTGGCGTGAGATAAGCCATCTGGGCAGTTGTATTTAAGCTTGCACCCTGGAATATTATCTCTTGAGAGGGTACGAGTTTTGATTTCTTTTCGTTTACTGTGTACCCTAAGCCTGTTAGTAATCTTTTTACAAACGCCAGATGCTGTAGTAGAATGTCCTTATTCTCTGCTTGAATGAGGCAGTCGTCTACGGATATATTTGTATTCCTCTTTGTCTGCAAAAAGCAATTTACTGGTGCCAGGCATTTTGTGAAGACCCTGGGCGCAGTAGATAACTGGGCGCAGTAGATAACCCAAAGGGCAGTGCAGAGAATTAGTAGTGCATTGAGCCAGCTATAAATCTGAGGTATCTTCTACATGATTGTCTGATTGGGACATGCAGGTATGCCTCTTTTCGGTCTAAAGTCACAAGCCAAGCCTTCTTGCCCAGCATGGGCAGAAGCTGCTGCAGAGTTAACATTTTCAATTTTGTAATATCCAGGAATGTGTTTAGTAGAGACAGGTCCAGTATTGGTCTCCAGGCTTTGTCCTTTCTGGGCACCAAGAATAGCCTTGAGTAAAATCCAAGTCCCTGCTATTGCTGTGGTACTTGCTGAATGGCTCTCATGTCCATGAGGAATGAAACTTGTTTTTGTGCCTCTGCTCATTGATTGTGTGGCAGGTCTGGCATACCATTTGGCCTTGGCAGGGTATGAAAGTGGAACCTGTAGCCTTGTGATACGATATTTAAGACCCATTTGTCCTGGGTGATCATGTGCCAATTTTGTGCAAAAAGTGTAGTTTTCCCCCCAAAGGAGCTGCCAGAAGATAAGTGCTTGGTGCTGACAGGCGAAGGTCATTGAGACTGTTTCCTGTATGGTTGTGATTTTTCCTCTCCGCTTTTGGAGGTAGAAGCACCCCATTGTTTAGGCCTGTATGAGCCTTGGAGCTGTGATCTGTCTCTGGGGCGTCTATATCTGCCTCTTTGTGGCCTGTCTGACACTGGAAAGGACCAATTCTTTGTAGGCCAGTTCCTGCTAAACCTGGGAGGCTGTACCTGTAAGAAATCCTTGACTGTTTGCATAGATTTAGCTTTGTCCTCCATTTTCTTCAACACCTCTTCTGCTTTAACATCAAACAAGGTTATCATGTTGTAATGGAGCATCTAATAGTTTTGCTTTAACATGATCGGGCAGATTCTGTTCTTTTAACCAAGTATACCTCCTAATGACAGAACCTGTAACAACGGCCCTGCAGGAGGCCTCTAGAGAATCAAAACCACATTGCAAAGTATGCTTTCCCACTTGTTCAGCTGCATGCAATAAATCCTGCATTTCTTTGTTTTCTGCACATTCTGAATTTGTCAACATTTTCTGTTTAGGCAGTGACATAAGATATTGCTGATATTTAAGCATAGGAAACTGAAAATTTAAAGCTCTTACAGCCAGGGTAGCAGAAGTTTAAATCTTTTCCCCCCATCTGTCCAGGGCCCTTGAATCCCTATCAGAGGGGATAGGGTTTTTTGCAGTGGAAGCCTTGACCCCTTTGGGACCCTGAGAGATAGTTTCTGGGTCAGCAGCAGAGTTTTTATAAAGAAATTTATGTGAATCAGGAACCCTGTAGTATCTGTCTGGCTTAACAGGAGCTGGTGGTAAAGAGTCAGGCGACAGACCGGACTCTGAGAATACATCATCTACAATGTCTAAAACAGGAGGAATAGCAAGGGGCCTTTGCTGAGGTAATAAAAGGAAGCATCTGAGCCTTTTCTTGGATTCTGAGTAATCTTGGCTCTCCCAGTGGAAATGCTCCCTCATAGTATGCAGGGTCTCCCCAAAAGAATAATCCTCAGGAGGAGAGGCTGAAGGGATAGATTCCTTCAGCATCAGAATCCTCATAGGGAGGAAGAGAATATTCCTGTTCAAAAGAGGAATCAGAGGAAATGGAAACCTGATCTGAAGATTCATATTCTATCTCTTACCTAGGCCTCTTATCAGGAGGGGGATGGGAGCCCCTGATCAAAGTAATTAGGTCTTCGGCCATTTTAAGTATCTGATTTTTAGGCATGGAGGCCTGTCCAGGAGAATGCTGTACTTGTTTCTTTGTCTTTAGAGCTGCTTTAGACTTTGCCTTTGAAGCTGAAGTTGGTTTTACATATAACTGTGTAGGCCTGAAAACACCCTCAGAAGCAGATGCCTGCTCAGCGGCTCTGGACCCATCTGAGGGAATAGTTTCCGAGTGTCCAATACCTTGAGTTTCCAGCGGCCTAGTCGGCTCCACGTGGGAGTCGGTAGCAGGCATCAGGGGCTGCGAAAGCGCCTCACTGAGAACCAGCGACAGACCTAGCAGAAGCCTCGTAGTCAGTTTTGGACCTCGGATGCCTGTCCTTTTCTTTTTCCTTGCGCTTTTTATAAATTCTGGTAGTCAGTTGTTCCGACAGCATTATATAACTGAATCTTCTGCCAAAGTAATGAAATGCAAAATCATACTGACGCTTAATAGTGCGTTGGTTAAATCTAGCACAAAACCGACAACTAGAAACGTCGTGGTCAGGGCCTAGGAAAGGAATACAGTAAGAATGAAAATCCTTATGAGGTATTTGCTTCCCACAAGAAATATAATTATTAACTTTTTCTGACATCGGTCTGGAGCAAGAAAAAAGTTTCCCCAATGGGGTACTTAGCTTTAATGAAGACTTAGGATCTGAAATTCGAATTTGAAAATCTCAGGAGTCTGCCGACCGGCACTTGCGAACTGCTTTTGCTTCGGGCACCGCGTGGCAAGAAAGACTGAAGAAAATGGCGTCAGTTGCATCTTTTATACCCCTGGCGCACTGACGTCAGGGAGGAGACGACAGCAACTGACGCCAGACTTAGACTTTGGAACTCGGGCCGACTGCGGGTAGCCTGCCAGCAGGATAACCCAATTGTAATGACCGCAACAGTGAAACACAATGAACATCTCTCCATTCTAGCCAATCTAACACACTGTCCTTTAAGGACCTTATCTGATGTAGTGGAGGCCCACTAGTAAAATGTAGACGGGAGTTGGAATAGGTGGGTACCCGGACAAACTACTTAGTGAGGTGATCGGGGAGGTAGTAAATAAAAGAACGAAGGGTATTTTTAAACCCTTGTTAGGAAATACTGCACCCTTGTCCTATGTGCAGCAAAATGGCACTGACACTGTGCAGAGACAGACCATCTACAAAGGAGCCTTGATTTTACCATATAATCTTTGCTTCTGTAGGATAAAAGAGGTCATACGACATAACTGGAGTATTTTTTTCAATAGATCAAAATAAAGTCAAAAGTAGGGGAAAACCTACCATAGTCTACATGAAAGATCTTTGTTTTAAGAATTTGTTGGTGTTAAAGTGGCTGAAAGGGGTATGCACAAATGTCGAAGATGACACCAGTGTAATTTTATTTTAGAGGATGAAGGAGTAAGAATAGGTACTGGCCAGTATATTAAAATAAGAAGTTATGTACCTACCATAACGTTCCATGTTAGTTGTCTTCTTCTCGCCTTCTTTCTTGCTGGATGGGTTCGGAGCCGATCCTCGGCTCCGACTCGGCCATTACTAAAGCTCGAGAGCTAATTCCACCGGCTCGAGGCTCCCCTATATCCCACAATGCTAGGCGGTAACTACTCCGATCTCGTTTGATAGCTATACCAAGCAATCCTAGTCTCCCTAGAATGGAGTAGGGAAACCCACCTCAAACAGTCTGCGTAAAGAAAAGGCAGACCTCAGTAAAGATAGAAGAGGTGGGAGAAAGTGTGGGAGTAACAAATTTCGGAAGAAGAAACACAAAAGAATTCCGGTCGGTCTGTCCAGGCTTGGGGGAAGGAGGGAGGGCAGAAAGAAGGCGAGAAGAAGACAACTAACATGGAACGTTATGGTAGGTACATAACTTCTTAATGTTAAGTTGTCAATCTCGCCTTCATTCTTGCTGGATGGGACCACGTCCTAGCACCTTATCCCGGTGGCCTATCGGAACAGACTCTTGAGAACAGTGGAACCAAAATTGGCACGGCTTCTGGAAACCATGTCCAATTTGTAATGTGAAATGAATGTATGAGGAGAAGCCCAGGTGGCTGCTGCACAAATTGAATCTATTGGCAACCTGTCCTGAAAGGCTATGGATGTAGCTAATGCCCTAGTTGAATGAGCTCTAGGTCTTGAGGGTAGTTTTGATGTCTGATCTCATAGATGAAAGTAATTGTAGACGTGAGCCATCTAGAAAGGGATACTTTAGTGACTGGAAGGCCCAATCTACCTTCTGCATATGACAGAAACAATTGATCAGATTTCCTGAATTGTTTAGTCCTGTCTAAGTAATATCTCAGTTGGCGATGAACATCCAAAAATGCAGCTTTTGCTCTGACCTATTTGAATAGTTAGGGAAAAACGGGAGATCAATAACTTGGTTTAGGTTAATTTGAGAAGAAATTTTAGGTAAAAGGATGGATTAATCCGAGGGATACCCTGTCTTTGTGAAAAACTAAGTAAGGGGACGACTGCACAGAGCATGGAGTTCAGATACTCTTTTCGCTGAAGTTATAGCTACCAGAAAAAGTGTCTTCCAAGAAAGCAACTTCAGAGAACATGAAGCCGGTTCAAAGGGGAAGAATTAAAGATGCCAGAACCAAGTTCAAATCCCATTGAGGCGGAGGGTCTTTGATTGGAGGTTTGAGAAGAAATACACCCTTAAGAAGGCTTTACAGAGTTTGTGAGCCATGATGCTGGATTCTGAGACACCAACATGAAAATTTGATATGGCAGCCAATTGAACTCTAATGGTTGATGCAGAAGATCCTAAATGAAAGAGTTGTGCTAGAAAGTCTAAAATAGACTGGATAGGTGCAGTAAAGGGATCTATGTTTTTCGATGATGCCCAAAGGAAAACGTTTCCACTTGCTAGTATAAATCTTCCGGGTAGAGGATTTATGAGAGGCTATCAATATCTCGGACCGACCGAGATATTGAGGGAAGCCTGGCTAAGGTTGGAATCGGAGAAACCACGCTGTGAGGTTCAGAGAAGACAGAGATTGGTGCAGCTGACCCGATTGATGGGTAATCAGATCTGGTACTGGGTCCAGATGCCAAGGCTGCTCCAAAAGGTAACGATGAAGAAAGGGAAACCATATCTGTCGAGACCAGTAAGGGGCAATGAGGATCATTGTCACTCTCAAGGCGATGGCTTTCTGAATTAGTTGAGGTATCAGTGGAAAGGGGGGAAAGGCATACAGAAGTCCCCGGGGCCAATTGTGGACTAGAGCGTCTCTGGTGGGATGGCCTGGTAACGGGAAGAGAGTGAAGAAGTCGTGACACTTGCTGTTTTGGGGAGTAGCAAAAAGATCGCAGCAAGGGTGGCCCCATCTTAGGAATACTTCTTCTAGAACTGATTTCTTTAGAGACCACTCGTGTGGCATGAGAATTGCTCTGCTCAATTTGTCTGCAATAACGTTGGATTTCCCGGGAATATGCGTTGCTATCAGAAAACGCTGAGAAGAGATCGCCCGTTGCCAAAGTCTGAGTGCTTCTCGACATAAAGGGTATGATCTGGTTCCGCCTTGTTTGTTGATGTACCACACTACGGACATGTTGTCCGTTTGAATTGCAATAGTCCCCTTGGGAAGAGAGTCGTGAAAGGCTTGCAACGCTAAAAGCACTGCTCTCATCTCTAAGACATTTATGTGCAAGTGGCACTCGAAGGGTTGCCACGTGCCCTGGACTGTCCTGCCCTGATAATGCCCCCCCACCCGATCAGGGAGGCATCTGTTGTCAACGTGGCAACTGGGGGGGGGGGGGGTGAAGGGTCTTCCTTGAAGAAGTTGAGGTGATGTGATCCACCAAGACAGTTGATTCTTGCATACTTGAGTTATCAGTATGGTATGGGACATCGGGAGTCGTTGAAAGGACCATTGAGTAAAAAGCATCCACTGGAGGATCCTCATGTGAAAGCGAGCTAAGGGGAGAAGGGGAATAGCTGCTGCCATGAGTCCTAGTACCTTCAATACCAGTCTGGCTTTGACTTTGACACATTGTAAGAGAAGGGACCCTTGGTTCCGGATGTCTAACACCCTCTGCTCTGTGAGTCTGGCTGAAAGGGTCTGTGTATCTAAGGTGGCGCCTATAAAAATAATAGACTGACAAGGCAGATTTTTCGAAATTTATTGAAATGCCTAGAGCTTGACAAGATTGAATGGTGAAGTCCGTGGATAGGAGAAGCTGATGTCTGGTGGTGGCAGTAAGGAGCCAATCGTCCAGATATGGAAACACCTGGAATCCTTGGCGTCTCAAGTGAGCCGTGACCACTGCCATGCATTTGGTGAACACCCGGGGGGCTGTAGTGAGACCAAAGGGCAGGGCCCTGAATTGGTAGTGACTGGCTCCCAACCTGAAGCGGAGATATCTCCTGGAGCGTCGGTTCATTTTGATGTGGTAGTACGCGTCCTGAAGATCTATTGAGCACATCCAATTGTCCTGACCCAAGAAGGGTAGAATGGACTGTAGCGTGACCATCCGGAATTTTGTTTTCTTGACAAACTTGTTTAAGTAGCTGAGATCCAGTATGGGTCTCCAGTCCCCTGTTTTTTTTGGTACCAAAAAGAATTTGGAGTAGATTCCGGATCCTTGCTGGTCTGCCAGGACTGATTGGATGACTCTTTTTGATAGCAGCTTCGAAATTTCTAATGCTGCTTGTTCCCTTAGACCGGGTGGAACGTCTGGAAGGGATCTTTTTGGCTGGGTTGGAATATGAATGAAGGGAATTTTGTAACCCTCGGATATGATCGACTGTACCCATTTGTCTTGAGTTAGGGAAAGCCAGGCTTTTGGGTACAGTGATAACCTTCCCCCGACTGCCTCCGAAGGCGGACAGCCGGGCAGCCCCTCAGGGGTGCTGAAAGGGTTTGTCAGAGAACATTTCTCTGCTACCCTGGTTTTGCGGACCTCCTCTGCCTCTAGGGCGGCGTCTATTATTATTCCCCCCTCTGCCTCTAGAGGGGACTCGGCCTTGTGCGTCAGATGAGACTCCCTGGGATTGTTTGCGGAACCACATCTTTCCTCTCCTTTGACCTTTGGGATAGGGTCTAGAAGGGGTAGAAAAACGGACTCCTACAGCAGAGAGAGTCTTACCTTCCACCTTGCACCTGGTCAATGTATCCTTCACCTGTGGACCAAACAATGATGATCCATCAAAGGGAGAATTGGTGAAGGACGCCTTGAAAGGGTCCGCAAAGTTGCATAGCCGCATCCAGGCGTGCCTTCGTAAGGCAACACCTGTGCCTGCGGCTCTACTCGCCCCATCTGCTGCATATGAGACCAGCCGCATGGAGGAGTTAACAATGGAATTTAGGGTTGCCAACTGGGAGTTCATTGCGTCTTTGAACCCCTCAGCTGTAGGATCCTTCATCAGTTCACCCATATCCTTGAGTAAATCTCTTTGGAGACGAGTGAAGTGGCATAAGTAATTCAGCGACCGCATTGAAAAGGTCGCTGACGAGAACATCCGCTTGCCGTACCTGTCCATGGTCCTAGATTCCTTATTAGGAGGATGGACAGGAACCGAAGGATCAGCTAACTCCTTCTTTGTGGCCGCAGCCACCACCATGGCATCAACAGGGACACCTTTGGATAAAAACCCTTTGTCTTTGGGGGCAGTAATAAATTTGGATGGTCTCCTCGGGGTGGGTTCCACTGAGTCAGGAGCCGTCCAAGCCTTTCTTGCCACCACTTCCATAAGGGGGTCAAAGGGAGGGGACACGCAGGAGGTAGAAGGGCGAGAACCAAACGCCTCAAGATACACTGACTCATCCTCCGAAGGATTAAGGGCTGGCCAGTTCCCCCTCTGTTTGAGGATTTCAAGGATGTCCGCAAAGGAGACATCCTCAGAGGGGATCGAGGGACCTTTGATTCCTCTAAGTCAGTGTCAGAGGTGATAGACTCAGGGCAGTCAATGTGCTTCCTCTTGCACTGCCTCTTCCTAGGGGGATCTCCTGCAGGGTCAGGAGAGACCTCGGAAGAGGAGGAAATTCCCAATGGGGAATCTTGAGGAGTTGGTTCTCTGCGGTGTGGGACAAGGGGGTGAGTAGAAATCACCGCAGGCACTGTAGATGGAGGGGCTGAAGGAGCTGACTGTGGGGCAGAACCTGGTTCTAGCACACTCCGCATGACCTCGAAGGCACCCCCGTCAGGCAAGGCCCGAGGCCCTCGCTCCGAAGAGACAAGGACCTCTCCCGGCACCGACAGAGACGGCTCCGAAGCCGATGTCGGAGCCGAACTCACCAGCGCCGAAGCTCCGAGAGGGACAGCGGGGTCGGACAAGGGTCCGATGCCACTCGCCCCCTCGGAGCCGACGAGGGAAGCTCGGCGCCGAGATCCCTCCAAAGAGGAGATCGGGGCAGACGACGGAGCCGAAATGGAAGGTATCGGATCCGATGCACCGACAGTCATGGCTCCGACAAGCCTTGGCTCCGAACTCGAAGGAGTCTGAGGAGGAATGTAATGTGGAATGGGAATAGCCACTGACTGGTGAGTTGGGCTATGCAGCATTTGGGCCAGTGCCTCGGACTTAAGAAGTCTACTCACCACCCTCTGCAAATCATGGTCTGATAACCTGGAAGACCGAGAGGAATGGGTTTTGTGACTCCGCCGAAGGAGAGGGGATCCTGGCCGAGTGCACGGATCCGATAGAGGGGGACCTGGACCTCTTTCTGGAATGTGGCTCCGATAAGGGTATCGGAGCCGATGAAGACTTATCAGCCTCGGCTCCAGCCGGAGCTGAGGTAACAGTATGAGGCTTAAGAACATCGGCTTCGGCCGGAGCCGATGTCGAAGCCTGCTTCGACTTCTCAGCAGTCAACTCAAGAGCAGGAGCCGACTGCTTTGAAGTTTTTGAAGGCTTCCCCGACACAGACTGAGTCGGGGGGCCTTCAGGCTTTAACAAGCCCTGCAAGATCAGCTTGTTCTTGCGTTCCTGCAGGACTCGAGGGCTGAAACCATGGCAAACAGCACATGAGTCCTGCAGGTGCACAGGTCCCAGGCAATACACACAAGAAGTGTGACCATCTGTCAGACATTTTCTGACAGCACGAGTCACACTTCTTGAAGCCTGAGACCTTATTCTTAGACATAGTAAGGTAAGAGAGGCTGTACACACACACAAACCAGACACTCTTTACAGAAAAAATTATTAAAAAATTACAGTTATACAGAACACATACACACAAGCCCCTACAACACTAATCTTAAAAGGAACTAGGGTGAGGGAAGGGCCGAAGGCCTAGAACAAGTAGTAAGAGGGGAAGGGTTCGACAGATAGGGGTCGATATAACTAAATACTAAAATTAAACTATAGAAAATATTTTATAACTAAAAAAGGGGGTTATTAGCAATACCTAATGGTAAATATTAAACTAACCTGCCTGAGCCGGTAGAAAACGCACCTCGTCAGCTATAGCGGCAAACGAGATCTGAGTAGTTACCGCCTAGCATTGTGGGATATAGGGGAGCCTCGAGCCGGTGGAATTAGCTCTCGAGCTTTAGTATTGGCCGAGTCGGAGCCGAGGATCGGCTCCGAACCCATCCAGCAAGAATGAAGGCGAGATTGACAACTTAACATCAGTTAGTTATGTACTCACCATAACGATAGATGTATGTGGTCCATCTCGCCTACATTCATTACTGATGGGTTCGGTGCCGAGAATCGGCTCCGACTCGGCCGATTATTTTCTAGCACAAAGTCTCTAATTGACTGGGCTAACTGGTATCCCAGGATGCACCTCGCCCCAACCCCCAGATCTTGTTTGCATACATTGCAATCACTCCACATACACAAACCTCACTAAGAGGAATATCACCCACCAGGAAAAAGGAATAAAACCAATTTTGAAGGGTCTCAGAGCAATTTTCCTCCAAATCCTTCAGGCAGGGGGCAGGTGGGAGGGTACGTAGAATGTGGAGATGGACCACATACATTGATCGTTATGGTGAGTACATAACTAACTGATGTTATGTGGTCCTATCTCGTCTACATTCATTACTGATGGGACAGCGTCCCTAGCACCTCTAACCCGGGAGGCTCATAGGAAAATACTCCTGAGAACCGTGGAACCAAAGGAAGCCTGGCCTCTAGATGCCACGTCCAGCTTGTAATGATAGATAAAGGTGTGATGAGAAGCCCAGGTGGCCACTGCACAAATGTCGTCCAAGTAAAGCCTGGCATGATACGCTATTGAAGTCAAAATTGCCCTGGTGGAATGAGCCTTAACTGGGAAAGGTAAATTTCTGCCTGCTGATGAGTAAATAAAGGAAATGCAATCCTTAATCCACTTAGAAATTGTGCACTTGGAAACAGAGCTATCCATTCTATTCTCCAAGAAGGACACAAACAATTGATCCGATTTTCTTACATGTTTCATCCTGTGTAAATAGAATCTTAGTTGTCTATGCACATCCAATTGATGAAATTTGAACTCTGCTTTGTTGGAGAAGTTGGGAAAAAACACAGGTAACTCAATGGATTGGTGGAGGTTAAACATAGAAGACACCTTAGGGAGGAAGGACGGATTAAGTCTCAAGGATACCCGTCCTTATGGAAAATCAAATACGGGGGCTTAATGGACAACGCTTGAAGTTCTGATACTCTTCTAGCCGAAGTGATGGCCACCAAGAATGCAGTCTTCCAAGATAAGAATTTTAGTTCGCAAGTGGCAGCCGGCTCAAAGGGCGGAGAAGTGATGTCTTGCAATACCAGATTTAAATCCCATGGCATGACGGGTTCTGACACAGGAGGGTGAAGTAACCAGGCCCTTTCAAAAAGGCCTTGCAAAGTTTATGGCCCATAAGAGCGGGCTCATGGGGATACATGGAAATTAGAAATGGCCACCAGCTGCACCTTAATGGTTGAGGGAGCAGAGCCTTGTCAGAAGAGCATAGCTAAAAAGTCTAAGACCACCGATTTAGAGGCTGTGAAAGGGTCCAGGCCTTGGGCCTGAGCCCAGATGGAAAATCTCTTCCATTTGCTAGAGTAAATTCTTCTGGTGGAGGACTTGTGAGACGACGATAGGATATGCACCACCTCAGGTGAAAGGGAATGTAGTCTAACTATTGATGGAAGTGAAGCAGCCAGGCTATCAACCTGAGGGACTGTAGGGAGGGGTGGAACTGTCCCGACATGTGAGTCAATAGGTCTGGCACTGGATCCAGAGTCCAAGGACCGTCCACTGTGAACCACCGAAGGAAGGAGAACCTCTTGGTAAGAGAGGAAACGGAGGAAAGGCATAGAGCAGACAGGGAGGCCAACCATGGACTAGAGCGTCCCTGGGTGACTCCCCCTGTGGGGGGATCAGGGTGAAGTAGTTGCTGCATTTGGCATTGAGAGGACTGGCAAAGAGATCGCAGCAAGGCTGACCCCACCTGCTGAAGATGCGAGTCGCAACTCGGTTGTTCAGAAACCACTTGTAGGGCATCAGAATAGCTCTGCTTAGCCTGTCTGCTATCACGTTGGATTTTCCCAGAATGCACGTTGCCACTAGAAACCGTTGGGAAGACACTGCCCAATTCTACACTCTCATGGCTTCTCTGCAAAGGGGGTAAGACTTAGTTCCACCTTACTTGTTCAGGTACCACACAACTGACATGCTGTCCGAGTGAACAGCAATCGTTCCCCAGGGAAGAGAGCTCTGGAGTGCTTGCAATGCTAATAGCACTGCTCTCATCTCTAGGACATTGATGGGTAAGTGTACCTCATGATCCTGCCATGTGCCTTGGACCGTTCTGCCCAGATAATGCCCCCCCACCCTATCTGGGAAGTGCCCGTGGTCACTGTGGCAGTAGGAGACAAGGGTACTAGATTCCTCCCCTTGTCCAGGTTGGAAGAACATAGTCACCAACTGAGATCCTGTCTGCATTGTTCTGTGAGGAGAATTGGATGAGAAAGAGGTATTTTTTGAAAGGACCACTGGACTGAAAGGAGCCACTGGAGGATCCGCATGTGTAGCCTGGCTAAGGGTACTAGCATGATGGTCACCGCCATGGATCCCAATAGCTGAAGAACTAACCTGGCTTGAACCTTCTTGCGGAGCAACAAAGCTTGGACCTGAGATTGCAACACTGTTATTCTTTCTAGAGGTAGAAAGGCCCTCATTTGAACAGAGTCTAGGTCTGCGCCTATTAATACAACACGCTGTGAGGGCAGCAAGGCAGATTTTTCCCAGTTTAATGTAATTCCTAGCCTTTGGCAAAGGGTTATGGTAGCTTCCCTGGCTTGAATGAGGAGATGCCTGGTGGGGGCGGTAAGGAGCCAATCGTCCAGGTAAGGAAACACCTGGAATCCTAGATGTCTCAGGTGAGCTGTCACCACTGCCAAGCACTTGGTAAACACCCTGGGGGCTATGGTGAGACCAAAGGGCAGGGCTTGAAACTGGAAATGACTGGCTCCCAGCCGGAAGCGTAAATGATTCCTGGATGCCTTGTTTATCTTGATGTGGTAATAGGCATCCTTGAGGTAAATGGAGCACATCCATACTCCCTCTCCCAGCAATGGGAAGATGGATTGAAGAGTGACCATTCGGAATTTGGACTTCAGGATGTAGTGATTCAATCAGCTGAGATCCAGAATGGGTCTCAGGTCCCCTGTTTTTTTCGGCACCAAAAAGAGTCTTGAGTAAGTTCCTCATCTGATCTGGTCTGAGGGGACCGGTTGGATGACTCCTTTTCTTAGCAGCTTTGATATCTCTAGTGCTGCTTGATCCCTTTGACTGGGTGGAACGTCCGGGATTTTTTTGATTGGGGGAGGGGATGAAGCAAAGGGAATGGTGTAACCTCCGGTAATTATTCGAAGCACCCACAGATCCTGAGTGATGCCCTCCCAGGCTTGAGGATGCCTCGAAAAACAGCCCCTGACTGGCTCCAGAATAGCACAGCCGGGCAATCCCTCAGGGATGCTGATAGGAAGATCCGCAAAAGGAGTCGCAGTCTCCCAAATTGCGGGGGCCTCCTCTGCCCCTAGGACGGCGTCTTCCAGAATAATTCCCCCCTCCTCTGCCTCTGGAGGGGGGGTCACCATGAGTGGCTGGGAAAGACTTTTGTGACTTCTTGAACCACATCTTCCCTCCTCTCTGAGCCTTGGGATAAGGCCTAGAGGGAAGAGAAAAACGGGCCCCTACAGCAGATAAAGTCTTACCCTCCTGCTCACATCTGGTGAGAGTGTCTTTCACTTTGGGTCCGAAAAGAGAGGACCCATCGAAGGGGGCGTCAGTGAAGGAGGACTTGAAGGCCGCCACAAAGTGACACAGGCGCATCCAGGCTTGCCTCCTAAGAGCCAAACCTGAACTAGCTGCCCTACTCGCCCCTTCGGCTGCATAAGATATGAGCCTCATGGACGAGTTAGCAATGGAACCAAGGGTAGACAACTGGGTGTTAACACAGTCTGCGCTACTGCCTCAGGCATGTTACCCGTCAAGGTATCTCCCAACTCTTTGAGGAGATCTCTCTGGAGCCGAGTAAAGTGACAAAGGTAATTCAGTGACCACAGTGTAAAGGTTGCTGAAGACAGGGTACGCTTCCCATAGCGATCCATACTCCTGGACTCCTTGTTAGGAGGATGGATGGAGGAAGAAGCCTCTGCAACTTCCAGCTGAGTGGCTGACGCCACAACCATGGCATCTACAGGGTCCCCTTTTGTCAAGAACTCTTTCCCTGGGGGAGCAGACAGGAACTTATTTGGACAACTGGGCACCGGTTCCACGGAATCAGGGTGCTCCCACACCCTTCGACAAATCAGTTCTAAGAGTTCATCGAAGGGTGGAGACACCCAGGAGGCGGAAGGTTGAGCTCCGAAGGCCTTGAGGAATACAGACTCCTCCTCAGAGGGAGGCTTGGAGGGCCAGTCGCCTCTCTGCCTCAATATCTCCAGGATGTCGGAGAAAGAGACATCATCGGAGGACGACTTAGGGGACCCCTCTGCATCTTCGAGGTTGGTATCCGAGGTGATGGACTCGTCTTGTCAGTCTATGTGCTTCCTCTTGCACAACTTCTTCCTGGGAGGCCCCTCAGGCACAGACTCTGAGGGGCCCTCAGAAAGTTGGGGACCACTCATGGGGGTGTCCTCAGGTCTTCGAGCTCCACTGTCCACAGATAGGGAGGGCTTCAGAGGCTCAAGCCGGGGTGTATGGGGACGGAGTGACCAATCCAAGGGATGTCACTGACGCCCTGGCTAGTGTGCTCCTCATGGCCTCGAAGGCGGGCCCCCCCGAATCCAAGGACTAACCCTGTCTCCGAGACCACAACCGGAGTCGGGGTCCCCCTAGCCGAAGCGCTGAGAGGGAGACTTGGGGCCGACAGAAGTCCCGATGCATCCCCCTTGGGCCCGACCGAGGAAACCCGAGTGCCAAAACCAGATGATGGAACCGAATTGGTTGGAGCAGACGACGGCTCAGATAAACCCGCCAGGGGTATCGGAGCCGGCGCAAGGACATCACTCAGCGCCAAACACTCCGACACAGAGGTGCTCAGAGGAGGAATCATCGGTACCGACAAGGGGGTAGGCTCCGGGGCCGACTGGGTCGGAGCCGAAAACAATTTGGCTAACACCGGCGACTGAAGGAGCCTCTGGACCACCCTATCCACATCCAAATCAGACAACCTAGAGGATTTGGAGGAAACTGTAGGAGATGAGGATCTCCTACCTATGGACTCCTGTCTAACACTGGGGGTGACCGGCTCCGAATTGGCTCCAAAATGATCGGAGCCGAGGTCGACTCCAGTACCACAGATACCTCCTGCGGCCCCGAGGACAATGGAGCCGAGGAGGCAGTATCCAAACCAGAGCTCTTGTCCTGCGGCTCCGAAGCCAACGGAGCCGAGGAGGTTGTAACTATTTTCGAAATCTTCTCCGGGGGCTCCGAAGAACTAGATGGAGCCGGAGATCTTTTCTTAGTTCTGGTAGATTTAGACTTGCCAGTAGAAGAAGCAGACTCTAGAGCCTCTTCAAAAGCGAGCTTGACTAGGCCCTTCAAAATCAGTTTATTTTTCCTTTCCTGCAGCACCCTAGAGCTGAAGGAATGGCAGACACTGCATGTTTCTTGTAAATGAATCGCACCAAGGCAATAAACACAGATGGCATGCCCATCTGTGATCGACATTTTATAGGTACACTTAGAGCATTTTTTAAACCCGGAGGGTTTATGCTCCTTTTGCTCTTTCGACATGTCCAACAATATCCAAACACTCAACAACAAACAGGAAGACGGCGGGAAACACCACTGGAACTCTAATTTAAATGTTCCCTAGGAAGAAACCGATGAAAAACACACTAAAGAACAAAGGCGAAGGAGAGGACTAGGTCCCTCTAAATTAAATGGGCCTAGCCCACCAAACACAAGGGAAACCCCACACACTCTCCAAAAAAAACTAACTGAACAGGCTCAAACACACAAAACACAATATAGCTACGAGAATAGCTTTTAGTCTAACAGAGAAGTACAAAACTTTAGAAAGTTTAGTAAAAGTGTACTTAGCCACAGCCAAGCTCGAGACCACGTCCTAACTCAACGAGCGGCAAACGAGATCTGGGGGTTGGGGCGAGGTGCATCCTGGGATACCAGTTAGCCCAGCCAATTAGAGACTTCATGCTAGAAAATAATCGGCCGAGTCGGAGCCGATTCTCGGCTCTGAACCCATCAGTAATGAACGTAGGCGAGATAGGACCACATAACATCCACTATTAAAGGTTATTGTTTTACTTCTGGGGTGGTTTACATGGCAGTTTGTCAAGTATGTTGAATGTTCTATATTGGTAAAACCAAGGGGGCATTTAGAAAGAGGATTTACCAACACCAGTATGACATTTCAAGGTTAGATGAAAAGAATGCACTTACAAAATATGTCAAAAACCACCCAGAACATTATTTTAAATACAAGGCTACGGAAAAAGTTGAAATGGGTCCAAGAGGGGGACACTTAGATTTATTTTTGCAGTATAAAGCACTAAAGTGACAAATAAAATACAATGACAGTGTACCCCAGGGCTCAATGATGATCAGTTGTGTTTTAAAGATGAAATCTGAATTTGCTTTTTAAAATATTTTCTGTTCAGAGTATTTCAATTCAACTATTGTGTGTCCTGTATGTTTAGAAATAATGTGTACTGTGTTTTTAAGACAGGCTGGGTTGAAGCTGATATATCAACTGAAAATATGCGAGATTCTTATTTTATCATATAATTAGAGAATGTAGTGTGATTTTTTTCATTCTGAAGAAGTCATTTATACCATTGACGAAAGCGCTAAAGTGTGTTTTAATAAAGAGGATCCATTGTCCTGCAACTTGTCTTTTGGCTCATTTTTCTAATTTTCCTGGCTTGGAGTGTATTCTGGTTGCCGTTTTGTATAATGAAAAGGACCCACTGGTTGATGGAGATACTTGTACAAGGAGGAGAAGACATGAGCTGGGACAGGGGTATGTTTGACAGATTTGCCAGGTAGTCACAGACTACCTGGCCTGTCTTGAAAGGTGTTTTTTGGACAGGGGTTTACTGTGGTCTGGAAGATCCCTGTCTACGAGACCTTTTCTTATGTGAAGGACTGGAACTGTGTTTTTTCTTTCTAACAAACTATATCATAAGGCAATGGCTGGGGTTGCAACCATGAGTACCTCCCAAGTACACAGCCTGAAGCTGCTGATCTTGTGGATACCTCAAGCTGCCTCATAACTTCATTTAATAGAATGTCTAAGCTCTTGGGCTGAGGCAAACAGAGTAGCAAGCTGCGCCTTGGCTGGAGTATCAGGAATGTCTGATACCAGTGGAGAAGCTTGGGAAAGCAAGGCCAAAACATATTTTGATATGTGAGTCTGGTAGTTAATGGCTCTGAAAGCCAGGGTAGAGGAGGTATACACTTTTTTCCCTATCCTTTCCATTATTTTACTATCCTTGTCAGAAAGGAGCAGATTAGTATAGGGAAGCAGTTTAGAATGCTTGTCTGCAGAGAGAGAAAAAACCACAGGGTCTGTAGGAGGACATTTGAATAGGAACTTGCTGTCCTCAGGAACCTTATAGAATCTGTCAGGGCTTGGGGCTGTGGTTGAGCATCTGGACTCTGACACTGACAGAAAAGTATCCAGAAAGGTAAGGAGAACAGGCGGGATGACCAAGGGGAGAAGGAGAATCCATCTGCAACACATCATAATATCTCTTCTTAACTTCTGATACCGGACTACTTTCCCATTTAAAGTGATCTCTCATCCTGGAAATAGTTTCTGCAAAGGACAAATCTTCCTCAGGAGAATCGCCACTGTTGGACTCTAATTCAGGGGAAGCATAACCCAAGAGAGACTCAATTTGGGAAGTGCAGATCAAGGATTCATTAGATGAAGAATCTTCACCCAAGGCCTGCTGTTCCTCCACTGATTTCCTGGGCGTGGGTGAAGGAACACAGTGAGAGAAAAAAACTGCAGATGGGAATCTTTAGGAAAGAGAAGGGGCAAAACTACAAATAAAATAATGGAATCTGTGGAAACAATACATGCACAATAATGTTCAGGAGTAGGAGGAGTGAGGTTTAAGGGATGGCAAGAATCCAGCAATTCACTTAACATTGGAGTGAATGATTCATTCTTAAAAAGAAAATGAATAAATATATTGCATGAAAATGATGATAAAATGCAGTTGTGTAAGTAAACGTTCCATAACAATAGATGTTTAAATGATTACTGCTGCAGAGGCCTAACCTATATGGGTTAAATCCTGCAAGTATACAAACAATCAGCAAGCTTCCAGATCTTCAGAGCATAAGGCACCCAAACTGTTAGCTAGAGCTGAGCTGACTCAAAATACAGGTTTGGGTGCCAAGCCCTTCATAACTTTCATGTCAGAGAGTGAGAAGGTAGTTGAGCTCTGAAAAGACAATACTAAGAACAACAAAAAACTAAAAGTTCACACACCAAGAAATAAAGAGAGGGAGGGAGTGGTTATTGCAGCAGTGATCATCTGAACATCTACTGTCATGAACTTTACTTATACAACTGTACAATGTTCTTCATATCGATCACTGCTGAAATAGCCTAAGCTATTATGGGTAGATTACCATAGCTTACAAATTTTAGGAGGTGGGAGGAGAAGAGTCCAGAAGCCCCTGGAGAATAGTCCTAGTAAAGCCTGATCTAGACCTAGAGAAATAATCAAGTTTACAGTGCTTTGTAAAAGTATGTACAAGGGACCAAGTTGCTGTTTCTAGAATACTTGTTCAATCCAACCCATTCCAAAAATCCATAGTTGAGGTTAAGGCCCTGACAGAGTTTGCCTTGACCCTGCCTGGAATAGTTTTGTTGTGCTGAGTATAAAAGGTTACAATCATTTGGAAATAAGTCTGCTTTGACACAGGCTGTCCCTTCTTTGTACAGTCACAATAAATGAAAAATTGATTCAAAGATCTGAAAGACTTGGTTGTTGTCAAGATACTACCAGAGTTGTCTGGAGTATCCTTTCTCCCTCACTTTTAGGTTCAGAAAAGAAAATGGGAAGATGGATAGCTTGGGCTTAAAGTAAACTAGGAAAACATTTACACATAAAAGGAGGAATACTTGTCAAAGAAACCCTGTCCCTGTAGAAAATGAGGAAGGGTCGACTCACCATAAGAGCTGGCAACTCAGATAACCTTCTTGCAGAGGTCAGAACAGTCAGTAAAACCATTTTCCATGTTAAGAAACTCAAGCCAGATGGTTCAAACAGAGCAAGTTTTACGTTCTCTAATACAAAGTTGAGACATCAAGGAGAGGCCTACCAGTCTTCTAGGAGGCCTTTTATGGAAAACCCTCTTTCAAAAACATTTTAATATGAGAATGCAATGAAAGAGGAGGATCTATGGGCAGACAGGCTAAATGGCTGATAAATAAACCTCAATGGAGGAGTAATAAAGGCCACAGGGCAGCAAATCACAAATATAATAAAACAAGAGACCAGCTAGCCCTGAATGGGTGCTGGTTATGTTGTTGGCACCAACTAGAAAACCCTTTGTTAATATGTGATTCTCAAAAACCTTTTGTTAATATGTGATTCTCATGTAGCAGGTTTTCTTCCCTCTCTTAGTACCTGCTGCACATTCTCAGTTAACAGGTGCCTAAAAGGAATTACGACCCTATCATCAAGGCAGACAACTGAAGTTGCCGCTGGTTGTGGTGTATCAAACACACCTGGATCTTGTGTGAGTAGATCTAGTCTGCGAGGAAGCTTGTGATAATTGTCACTGGCCATTTCCAATATAAGGGAGAAAGCACAGTTGTGTAAACTTACCGCAAATGTAGATGTCTGAGTATATTCACTGCTGCAGTCATCACTTGTGGGTTTATCCCAGCTGGTTATCCCTCAGCCAGCCCGAAAACCAGAGTAAAGAGTCTCCCTCCTGTGTCGGCTGCAGGTCGCTAGGTACTGACGTCAGGTTGTCAGTGAAATAAAGCAAGGCAGTCGACGCCATTACATCAGTTTTTCTTGCCCCAACCTATAGGAGCCCCTTCCAGAAGGCCAAATTGGGGGATGCCAATAGGTATAAATTGGTGTGATGGAAACAGATAAGGAAACAGAGGAGGAAGGAGGGAGGGAAAACAAGACTGCAACAGTGAATAAACTCTAACATCTAGATTTCTGGTAAGTGTACACAACTGTACTATCTTCTTCGAGTTTCACTGTTGCAGTCATCATTTGTGGAAAGATTCCCAAAGCTGAAGGTAGGGTGGAAGGTAGGAAGGGAAGGAATAAAAGAAAGTACAGTTGTGTACACTTACCATAAATGTAGATGTTCAAGTGTATTCACTGTTGCAGTCCTCACACTTGGTTATCTGCCTGCAGGTAGCCCTCAGTTGGCCCGAATACCAGTCTTAGTATTTCTGCGTCGGATGCTGTCGCTTCTTCCATGACGTCAGGTTGTCAGGGGTATAAAACAGGCAGCCGACACCATTACATCAGTTTTTCTTGCCCCAAATGCCAGTAGTCCCCAAATATGGAGCTAGTATATGGTGGGGACCACCACCAGTAAAAAGTAAATACCAACGCCATTAGGAATGGCCATAGAGAGGAGAGGCAGATAGATAAAGAAAGCTAGGGGGCTGGAGGGAGGGAAACCAGGACTGCAACAGTGAATATGCTCGAACCTCTACATTTATGGTAAGTGTACACAACTGCACTATGTTCTTTGTGTTTCACTGTTGCAGTCATCACACTTGGGTTGATTCCCAAAGCTGAGGAAGGGTGGAGGCAGTTAAGAAGTCTTAGGGTTGGCTGGTAGGCCTTGCAAGACTATTGTAGCAAATCCAGCCCTGGATTTAGAAAAGAAAGGTAAGTGGTAGTGTTTGATGAAGGTGTGTACAGAAAGTACAGTTGTGTACATTTACCATAAATGTAGATGTTCGAGTGTATTCACTGTTGCAGTCATCACTTTTGGGTTATCTGCTTGCAGTAGCCCTCAGTCGGCCTGATTAAAGTCTTGGGTCCTGCGTCGGTTGCTATCCCTTCTTCCATGACGTCAGGTTGTCAGGGGTATAAACATGTAGCCAATGTCATTACATCAGTTTTTCTTGCCCCAGATGTCAGGTGCCCCCTTAATGGGAAGCAATTAAATCTATAAATATACAAGGTTATACCTCCAACAAAAAAGCAAATACACCAAAAAGCTTTTGAAGATAGTAAAGGAAAGTAGAGGTATATCCAAAAAAGAAAAAGAAGGGGGATGGAGGGAAGGTAACCAGGACTGCAACAGTGGATACACTTGAACATCTACATTTATGGTAAGTGTACACAACTGTACTATGTTCTTCGGGTTTCACTGTTGCAGTCATCACATTTGGGTAGATTCCCAAAGCTAAGGATGGGAGGAGGAATTTAGATGGCATTAGGATCAGCTATAAGGCCCTGCAAGACTGTAGTGGCAAAACCAGCTCTGGATTTCGAGAAAATTGGCAAAGTGTAATGTTTGGTGAAAGTATGTACAGAACTCCATGTAGCAGCTTCTAGAATGTTCTTGGTAGGGACACCTCTGAGAAAGGCTGCAGAGGTAAGATGCAGTCCTGGCTGAATGTGGTCTTATCCCCTGAGGGATAGCTTTTCCGTGGTGCTTATAGCAGAAATGAATGCAATGGCCTATCCATTTAGAAATGGTTTGCTTTGAAATGGCCTTCCCCTCTGCAGCAAATGCCACCAGCAGCTGTTCATATTTCCTGAGGTTTAGTCCTGTCCAAGTAAAATCTAAGTTGTCGATGCACATTTAAGCAGTGCAGTATCCGTTCCCCTTTGTTCTGTGGATTACAAAAGAAGGTTGGCAAATGAATGGACTGATTAAGAGGCACACTGGATACTACCTTGGGCATGAAGGAGGGATTGGTCCTGAGGGACACACTGTCGGCATGAAAGATTATGAAAGGCTCCACTGCCATAAGGGCCTGTAATTCAGACACCCTTCTTGCTGAAGTGATGGCTAAAAGGAAGGCTGTTTTCCAAGAAAGGAATTTCAACTCTGCATTTGCAGCTGGCTCAAAAGGAGGTAGAGTAAGTCTTTCCAACACAAAGTTAAAGTCCCAGGCTGGAGTAGGGGCTCTCCTGGGTGGTGTTACGTTTTTGGCCCCTCTGAGGAACTGCTTGAGCAGTGGATGAGAGCAGAGGGGTGGGTTCTGTGTTGTAATGAGCTGAAATGGCTGAGGCATGAATTTTGATGGAGGAAAAGGAAAGGCCCTTGTGAAGCATCTCAGTTAAGTATTGAAGAATCTGAGGTAAATTGGGCGCTGTTGTGCTCATCCCCTGAGTTTGGTTCCAGGAACAGAATATTTTCCATTTTTCAGCATAACATCTTTTAGTACTAGGCCTCCTTGCCTCCAGAATGACATCCAATACTTGTTTACTGAGGGATGGTAACGGAGAGATCAGGTAATTAGCCAGACTGCCAGATTCAGGGTTTGAAGTGGAGGGTGCAGACTCTGGCCCTTCCACTGGGACAGCAGGGTAGGGGTCTGAGGCAGGTGCCATGGTGCCAGCAGTGGCACACTGTGCAAGAGAGGTTACCACTGTTGGCGTGGCCAGTCTGGTGCAATCAGTATTGTCCTTGGTTTGTCCTGTTTGAACTTTAGTAGTTCCTTGAAGAGGAGAGGCAGAGGAGGAAAGGCATAAACTGACAGATTTTTCCAGGTGAATGACAGGGCATCCACTTTCCAAGCTTGATTGTGAGGAGTCCTTGTGCAGAATTTGTCCAATTGGTAGTTCTGGGGGGAGGCAAACAGGTTTATCTCTGGGATCCCCCATTTGTTTATCAACATGTTGAATGTCTTTGGTTCCAGTTTCCACTCATGTGGGTCCATGAGATTTCTGCTTAGATTGTCTGCCAGTGTATTTAGCTTTCCCAGCAGGAATTGAGCCTGGAGGTGCACTTGGTAGCTCAAGGCTGTGTTCCACAGAGCCATGGCTAGTCTGCAGAGAGGGTATGAGTGAGTTTCCCCCTGCTTGTTTATGTACCATATAACAGTGGTGTTGTCCATCTTTACCATTAATTGTCCTGGAAGAATGTGGTCCTTGAAGGCTCTCAGAGCATTCTGTACAGCTAACATTTCTTTTTGATATGCAGGTGCATTTGACTTGGGTTCCATTTGCCCTAAATGCACCTCCCTGCCAAGTGAGGCCCCCCTCATGCATAGTCTGATGCATCTGCTGTTAGGGCTTGGATGGCAGGGGGTTGAGTGAATGGCAGTCCCTTGTTTTGGTTGTAGGCCTCTGCCCACCAAAGGAACTCTAACTGTAGGCAAGGTATGATAGGAATCATTGCTTCTAGATCCTGAGAATGTTGACACCATAGGCTTTTTAGATACCATTGTAGTTTCCTCATATGCAGTCTTGCATATGGAATTAGGAGAATGCAGGAGGCCATGAACCCCAAGGCTTGCAGGATTCGTCTTGCAGATAGCAGGGTCTCTGTGGCCATTAGTTTGAAGTAAGCTGTCAAATGAACTTGTTTCTCTGGCATGAGGAAAGCCATCTGGGAAGTTGTGTTCAAGCTTGCTCCCAGGAATACAATTTGTTGGCAGGGTACCAGATGTGATTTCTTTTCGTTTATGTTGTACCCCAGAGAAGTCAGCACTTTTTGTACAAACGCCAGATGATTCAATAGTAAAGTCCTGGCTTTCTGCCTGAATTAGACAATCATCCAGGTATGGGTATATTTGAATATTTCTTTGCCTTCAAAATGCAATGACTGGAGCAAGGCACTTGGTGAATACCCTGGGCACAGTAGATAAGCCACAGGGCAGTGCAGAGAACTGATAGTGAATGGAGCCTGCTTTGAAGCGTAGGTATTTTCTGCAAGATTCCCCTGATTGGGATGTGCAGGTAGGCTTCCTTTAAATCCAGTGTTGCCAACCAGGCATCCTTGTCTAGCATAGGAAGCAACTGGTGAAGAGTTAGCATCTTGAATTTTGGGGAAAAGAAAAAAGTGTTTAGGATAGAGAGATCCAGGATAGGACGCCAGCAGTTGTCTTTTCTGGGCACCAGATAAAGTCGTGAGTAGAAACCTTGTCCCCTTTCCTCTTCTGGGACAGTTTGAATAGCCCTTATATAAGAGAGAGAACTTGCTTTTGAGCCTCTGCCCACTGATTTAGGGGTAGATCTGGTCAACCGTTTGGGGTTGGTAAAGTGTGGAAGTGGAATCTGTATCCTTGGGAAACCATTTAAAACCCATTTGACCTGGGTAATGAGTTCCCAGTTTTTTTACCTGCAGAGCAATCTTTCCCCCTAAAGGAGCAGTCAGTTGAGAAGGGCTTGGAAGTTTTAAAGTTAAGTCATTGAGAAAGTTTACCATAAGGGGGAGTCTTACTACTCCCTGCTTTTGAAGTGGGAGCCCCTCACTGATTAGCCCTGTGCATACCTTGGGACTGAAGCCTGGGTGTTCTGCTGGTTCTGGGTTTGGACTGAGAAGGCCTGGAAGAGTCAGGAAAGGAACAATTCTTAGAGGGCCAATGCCTACTAAATCTTGGAGACTGTACTTGCAGGAAATCTTTAACAGTTTGCATAGATTTAGCTTTTTCCTCCATCTTTTTAAGTACTTCTTTTGCTTTGTTGCCAAACAGGCGGTCCTGGTTTAAGGGAGCATCCAGCAATTTAGCTTTAACAAGATCTGGCAAAGATTGCTCTTTAAGCCAAGCATGCCTTCCAAGTACAGATCCAGTAACAGCAGCCCTGCCAGATGCCTTTAGTGAATCAAAACCACATTGCAAAGTATGTTTTCCAACTTGTTTAGCAGAATGCATTAAATCCTGTAAATCCTTATTTTCAGCACAGTCAGGAATCAACATCATTTTCTGTTTAAGCAATCCAATAATATGCTGCTGATACTTGAACGTATGAAACTGGCAGTTTAAGGCCCTAATGGCCAAGGTTGCAGAAGTGTATACCTACTTACCCCATCTATCCAGCGCCCTGGAATCTCTATCAGAGGGGGTAGGATTTTTGGCAGTAGCAGTCTTAATGCCCTTGGGTCCCAGTGAAATGGTCTCAGGATCCACAGTAGGATTTTTAAAGAGGAACTTGTAAGAGTCAGGAACCCTGTAATATCTATCTGGTTTTCTAGGAGCAGGAGGTAAGGAGTCGGGGGCCAAGCTAGACTCAGAAAAAGCATCATCAACAATGTCCAGAACAGGGGGGATAGCTAAAGGCCTGCGTTGGGGCACGAGTAAGAAATCCCTAAGCCACTTTTTAGAATCAGTGTAATCCTGGCTTTCCCAGCGAAAATGCTCCCTAAGAGTATGCAAGGTTTCACCAAAAGAGAAATCCTCTGGAAGGGAAGCAGAGGGAGAGTCCTCTGCATCAGAATCCTCATAGCTAGATAAGGGTAAATCCTAGTCATCAGAGGAAACAGAAATTTCAGAATCCTGATGAGAAGAATTATAAGCAAATTCAATCCTAGGTCTCTTAGAGAGAGAAGGTTGGCTTCCCCTGATTAAAGTAATAAGGTTTTCAGCCATTCTTATCATTTGTTTTTTAGGCAAATAGGCCTGACCATGCAGTCTGGCCTACAGTTTTCATGGCATGAATCGAGTTCTAGGTCTTGAAGAAGATGGCGCTGGTTTAATATGCAAGTCAGTAGGCCTGAATACACCCTCAGAAGACGGTGCCTGCACAGCAGCTCCGGACTCATTCAAGGTAAAGACATCCGCAGTTGAAGCATCTCGCGGCATACCGGACTCAGTAGAGGCCTGCATATCTGAAGTAGTGGGTAGCGGGTATCAGGGGCTGTGAAAGCGTCTCACTGAGTGCTGGCAAACTGGCAACTAGCTGAAGAGTCGCCGGCAGCTTTGGACCTAGGTGGCCTCTCTCTGTCTTTATCTTTGCATTTTTTCAGAATGTCGGGAATCAGGTGGCTTACCGAAGTCATATCTGGATAATTGAACAAAGTATTGAAATATTTAGAAAGTACAGTTTTGTACCTACCATAAATGTAGATGTCCGAACAGGATAGCATCTGCAGTCATAACAAATGGGTTGTCCTGTCGTCAGGCAGCCCTTCGGTCGGCCGGATTCCAAAGTCTGGGTCCGCTCGCTGATGTCGCACTTCACCCGACGTCATCTCTGCTGGTCTTCGGGTATAAAGGCATCAGCCGACGCCATTTTCCTCAGTGTTTCTTGCCCCAGATGCCAGTTGCCCTCTTGGAAAGCTAAATTTTGGATAAATGCCAATGTTTCCAAAAAAGTAGAAGGCAAACACAAAAAATAAGCATGTATGTACATATATACAAACAAATACACCATAAGAGACTCCTCCCAGCTAGCTAATAGGAGGGTAAATACCCTAGGAGTACCACAGAGAGGAAGGAGGGAGGGTAATCCTGACTGCAGATGCTATCCTGTTCGGACATCTACATTTATGGTAGGTACAAAACTGTACTATGTCCTTCAAGGTAGCATCTGCAGTCATAACAAATGGGTAGAATACCATAGCCAACTAGGGGTGGAGGAAGAAAAATTATGGTGTAGTTAGGATCCCTTGCAGTACAGCAGTGGCAAACCCTGCTCGGGATCTAGAGTATAGAGGTAAATTATAATGCTTGGCAAATGTATGCACGGAGGTCCAAGTAGCCGCCTCAATAATGTCCTTGGTTGCCACTCCTCGTAAGAAAGCTGTGGTAGTGGCTGTAGCCCTTGTAGAATGAGGTCTTATGTTCTGTGGAATTGGTTTTCCATGGTAGGAGTAACAGAATCTTATGCAATTTCCTATCCATTTGGAGATTGTCTGTTTGGAAATTGCTTTTCCTTCCCTTCCTGTTGCATAGGCTACTAAAAGCTGGTCAGTTTTTCTGTTACCTTTGGTTCTGTCCAGGTAGTAGCGTAACTGTCTATGTGCATCCAAGGTATGCAGCAGTCTTTCCCCCCTGTTCTGTGGATTGGGAAAGAAGGTAGGTAGGTGGATTGCCTGGTTTAAAGACACTCTGGATACCACCTTAGGCATAAATGTAGGATTAGTTCTCATGGAGACCCTATCTTGATGGAAGATTAGGAAGGGTTGTACTGCCATTAAGGCCTGTAGTTCAAACCCTCCTTGCTGAAGTAATTGCCAGTAGGAAAGCAGTTTTCCATGATAGGTGTTGAAGTTCTGCTGTTGCTGCTGGTTCAAATGGAGGGAGTGTCAATTTTTCTAGCACAAAGTTCAAGTCCCATGCTGGTAATGGTGGTTTCCTAGGAGGTTTTACATTCTTGATCCCTCTGAGGAACTGCCTGAGTAGAGGATGCGAAAAGACAGGTGGATCGAAGCTGTATTCTGCTGAAATAGCTGATGCATGTATCTTGATGGAGGAATAAGACAGGCCTGTATGTAGAAGCTCTGCCAAGTACTCCAGGATGTTAGCAATATCTATGTTCGACACATCTTTTCCTCTTTCAGTACTCCAAATGACAAACCTTTTCCATTTTCCTGCATAGTTCCTTCTTGTTGAAGGTCTGCGGGCTTCAAGGATAATGTCTTTAACCCTTTGGGATAGGTCTGGGTTAGTTGCTGCTATGTGATGTTCCAGGCAGTCAGTTACAATGTTTTTAGGTTTGGATGCATGATGTTGTAGTTGTTCTGAGTTAACATCAAAGGCATCACGGGTATTGACCACATTCGCCCCCGAGACATGGTCCTCAGCAATGGGTACCAGTGTTGTCTTGGCCAATTCGGAGCTATCAGGATTATCCTTGGACGTTCCTCTTTGATTTTCAGTAGTACCTTGTGCATCAAAGGAAGAGGTGGAAATGCATATGCTGTCAGGCCTTTCCAACTGAAGGATAGAGAGTCCACCTTCCATGCAAGTGGGTGGCATGTTCTTGTGCAGAATTTTTTGAGCTGGTGATTGAGTGGGGATGCGAATAGGTCTATTTGTGGCATTCCCCATTTCTTTGTGATGGCCTTGAAGATGTCCGGGTGTAGCATCCATTCGTGAGCATCCGAGGGAGGTTCTGCTTAACATGTCTGCTAGGGTGTTTTCTTTTCCCGGCACAAACATTGCCTGTAACTGGATGTTGTAGCTCAGAGCCATATTCCAGAGGTCCAGAGTCATTCTGCATAGGGGGTATGAATGACTGCCTCCTTGTTTGTTGATGTACCACATGACTGTGGTGTTGTCTGTTCTTATCATTAAATGGCCTTCTTTGAGGAATGGTCTGAATTTCAGTATTGCTAGTTTTACTGCCAGCATTTCTTTTTGGTTTATGTGCAGGTGCAGCTGGTCTTGAGTCCACAATCCTTGTATGCATTTGTCCAACATGTGCGCCCCCCCAGCCTAGGTCTGAGGCGTCCGTTGTGATGGTTTGGCTTGCTTGAAAGTTGTGGAAGGGTAAGCCTGGGTTTGACTGGCATGCTTGAGCCCACCATAGGAACCCCTGTTTCAGGCATGGGATTAGTGGGATTTCGGTTTCTAAGCTGTGCCTGTGTTGAGACCATAAATTCTTTAGGTACCACTGTAGCTTTCTCATATGCAGTCTGGCATGTGGGACCAAGATTATGCATGATGCCAAGAAGCCCAAGGCCTGCAGTACTTTTCTTGCTGTTAGTTTGTTCTGCTTTGTTAATGCCAAGAAGTAAAGAGGGAGTTGTTTTTGTTTTTCTGCAGTTAGGAATGCCATTTGTTTTACTGTGTCCAAATCCGCACCCAAGAATGTTCTTGTTTGGGATGGTATCAGTCTTGACTTTTGTAAATTGACTGTGTATCCCAGGGCTTGTAGTAAGCAAATGACTCTTTGTAGATCTGTTGTCAGCTTGCTTTTGTTGTCCGCTTGTAACAGGCAGTCGTCCAGGTATGGATAAATTTGTATTCCCTGTAGCCTGCAGTGAGCGATTACTGATGCCAGGCATTTTGTGAATACTCTGGGCGCAGTAGATAAGCCAAAGGGCAATGCTGAGAATTGATAATGCTCTGATCCTGCAAGAAATCTGAGGTATCTTCTGCAATTTGGTCATATGGGGACGTGCAGGTATGCCTCCTTGAGATCTAGAGTTACCAGCCAACACTCCTTGACCAGCATGGGAAGAAGTTGCTGTAGGGTCAGCATTTTGAATTTTGGGACAATGATGTATGTGTTTAAGACGGACAGGTCGAGAATAGGTCTCTAACTTTTCTCTTTTCTTGGTACTAGGAAGAGTCTGGAGTAGAATCCTTTGCCCTGTTCTGTTATTGGTACTCTTTCCACAGCTCTCATCTTTGTTAATTCTGCTATCTGCTTTAGAGCTTCTGTTTTTTGATTTGGAGGTAGATTTGGCATTCCTCTTTTCACTGGTAAGGTGTGGAAGTGGAACCTGTAGCCTTGGTCTATGGTTTGCAAAATCCACTTGTCTTTTGTGATACAGTGCCAATTTTTTTTTTTAAAAAATAAGGCTAACTTTCCGCCTAAAGGTGCTGCTATTTGCTCCCTGGTAGGCGGTGTCAGAGCCAAGTCACTGTGATTGTCCTGTTGTAGTGGCAGTGGTTGTGTCTGTGCTTCGGTTATTGCCTTGCCACTGGCGTCCTCTGTAGGCACCTCCTCTGGATTGATTTCTGCCTCTAGAGCGTCTATTCCTGCCTCTTTGAGATTTTGAGGAATCTGGAAAGGACCAATTTTTGGCAGGCCAGTTCCTGCTAAACCTTGGGGGCTGAACCTGTAAGAAATCCTTAACTGTTTGTACAGATTTTGCCTTTTCTTCCATTGTCTTCATTACTTGCTGAGCAGGTGTACCAAATAGACTGGCCTTATCCATAGGAGCATCTAACAGCTTTGCTTTAACATGATCCGGCAAGACCTGTTCTTTCAACCATGCATGCCTTCTTATCACTGTGCCAGTCATGGCTGATATAAATGAAGCCTCCAGTGTATCATAGCCACATTTTAAAGAATGGTTACTAACCTGTTGGATGTTATTCACCATTTCTAAAACATATTTCTTATCTAAGGAGTCATCAGAGGACAGCTTCTTAGTTAGCTGATCAAGCATAAACTCTTGGTATTGGATCATATGAAACTGACAGTTTAAAGCTCTAGCTGAGAGAGTAGCAGAGGTGTAAACTTTTTTCCCCCATCTCTCTAAGGACCTGGATTCCCTTTCAGAAGGAGTAGGGTTTTTTGCTGAGGTCGAGGCTACTGCCTTAGGCCCCTGGGATATAGTCTCAGGATCTGCAAGTGGGGCCTTGTATAGGTGGTGATGAGTGTCTGGCACCCTGTAAAATCTATCTGGTTTGGCAGGGGCTGGAGGTAAAGTATCAGGAGCAGTGCAAACATCATTAAATGCATCATCCACAACAGGCAGTACTGGAGGTATAGCTAAGGGCCTATGTTGTGGTAAGTGTAGGAATGTCCTAAGCCTTTTTTTTTAATCTGAGAAATCTTGTCCCTGCCATTGGAATTGTTCTCTCATGGCATGTAAGGTTTCCCCAAAGGAAAATTCCTCTGGCGGAGAGGCAGATGGGATGGATTCTTCAGCATCTGAATCTTCATATGTAGACAAAGGAGCCTCTGGCTGGTCTGTAATGTCTGAGTCATCCGCAGAATCATCAGAGGACACTGGCTTGGGGGGCTCTGCTCTGGATCTCTTTTCTGGTGGCTGAGAGGCCCTGTCTGGGTGAGATTGGGATCCCCTAATTAAGGATATTAAATCCTCTGCCAGAGTAAGCATTTGTGAACTAGAAGTGGGCCTGTGTGAGGGGGGCTTAACAGGCACTGATCTAACAGTTTTGGCTGCTTTAGCCCTGGCAAAGGCCTTAATAGACATGGCTGCAGGAGGCCTAGCAGCACCACGTGCTGGGGTAGAGACATCCAAAGGGATGGTGTCTGATAAATCAGTAGGAACCACAGTAGTAGGCAAAATTTCTGAGGCCGATTCAACTAAGGTAGCAGGAGCCTCAGTAGTAGTCATGGATTCGGCTGAAGATTGACCGGTATTCTCGGTTTCGGCCGAAACCGAGACACTCGCTGACTTGCTTAACCGTGGTTTCGGCCGAAACCGCGGACCGCGAGTGTCGGTCTTTTTCTTTGCGTTTTTTAACAATTTGGGTAGTCTGAGGATCCGACGGCATAATGTACGCAAAATCTGAGCCGAAAAACTGTTCAGCAAACTCCGACCGACGCCTAAGCGTTCGTCGGTTGAAGGAAGCACAGGCCGAACAGGCTGCTACGTCGTGGTCTGGGCCTAAGCAAGGCAGACAGTAAGAGTGGAAATCTTTATGAGGTATTTGTTTCCCACAAGTTAAACAGTTATTGACTTTTCTGACATCGGCTGAGGCAAGAAAGAGTCCCCAACGGGTACTTAGCTTTTAGAAGTCTTGAGTAGTATTCGGTAGTAGTAATCTCTGGATCTGACCGACCGGCACTTGCGAACAGCTTCTGCTTGGCCACGCGCAAGAAAGACTGAGGAAAATGGCGTCGGCTGATGCCTTTATACCCAAAGACCAGCAGAGATGACGTCGGGTGAAGTGCGACATCAGCCGAAGCCGGACCCAGACTTTGGAATCCGGCTGACCGAAGGGCTGCCTGACGACAGGACAACCCATTTGTTATGACTGCAGATGCTACCTTGAAGGACATGCATAAATATACAGACGACGAATAGTTTTTTGTTTAAATAAGGCACAAAACCAACAGCGAGGTACGTCGTGGTCAGGGCCTAGGCAAGGAATACAGTATGAATGAAAATCTTTATGAGGTATTTGCTTTCCACAAGAAATACAATTATTGACTTTTACTGACATTGGTTTAGAGCAAGAAAAAGTTTCCCCAACGAGGTACTTAGCTTTAGTTTGAAAACTTCGGTTCTGAAACTCGAAAACGAAAATTTCAGGAGTCGGCCGATAGACACTTGCAAACTGCTTCGGGCACCGCATGGCAAGGAAGACTAATGTAATGGCGTCGGCTGCATGCTTTATACCCCTTACTACCTGACGTCATGGAAGATGAGACAGCAACCGACGCAGGACCCAAGACTTTGATAATCAGGCCGACTGAGGGCTACTGCAAGCAGATAACCCAAATGTGATGACTGCAACAGTGAAACACGAAAAACATCTGGAAGTGGGATCTTTAGTAAGGGCAAGTAGCCAACTACACAGAAAGAAATGGAGTTTGTGGGAACAATACATGAAGAATAATGCTCAGGAGGAGTGAGGCTTAAGGGAAGGCAAGAATTGAGCAATTTATGTAATGCTGGACTGTGCGACAGTTTAAACAAATAAAACATATGTGTAACATAATATATGTAAATAAAAGTACAATTATTTAAGTTGAATTTACCATACTACTAGGTGTCTGAATGATCACTGCTGCAGCAGCCTTTGCAATTTGAGTTACGTTTTGCCAAGGATACAGCAGCCGGCTAGCTTCTGAAGCTTCAGTGCACCTTCCACATGCCAAAGCGTCAAGCAGCCAGAGCTGAGCTGAGCTGACTAAAAGACAAGTTTGGGTGCAAAGCCCTTTAGAGCTTTCCTGCAACAGACAGAGGGAGGCTGAACACTGAAAACATAAGGCTAGGAATAAAAAAAACAAATGTCTACACCCTGGCATAAAAAAAAAAAAAAAAAACAATTGGAGGGAGGGAAGGAGTGGCTACTGCAGGAGTGATCATTCGAGCATTTATTGTTATGGTATGTTCAACTGACATAACTGTAAGCATGTTCTTCATATTGATCACTGCTGCGGTAGCCTTAGCTATATGGGTAGATTACCACAGCTAAGTATATTTGGGAGGTGGAAGAAGGGTCCAGGAGCCCCTGGAGAATGGTCCTAGCAAAGCATAATCTAGACCTACAGAATATCCCAGCTTATACTGCTTTGTAAATATACGTATAGAGGACCAAGTAGCAGCTTCTAGAATACTTCTAGAATGCAGCCCTTTCCAAAAAGCCACAGAAGAAGCCAAAATCCTTGTAGAGTGGACCTTAACCCGGCCTGGAATACATTTGTCATGGAGAGTACAACAAAAGTTAATAGCCTTAAACAACCATTGGGGAAACATGCCTGTTTTGATACTGGCGATTTTTATCTTCACAAGAAATGAACAACTGATCTCATGACTGGAAAGATTTAGCTCTGTTAAGATAGTACCAGAGTTGCTTGTGAACATCCAAGGTATGGAATATACTTTCTTTCCTAAGCCTAAAAATGAGGGCGAAAACAGTGAGATGGATAGCTTGACAAAGTAAACTGATACCACTTTAGGCAAAAAAGAAGGATTCGTTCTCAAAGAAACCCTTTCCTCGTGGAAAATGAGGCAGGACTGACTCACTATAATAGCTTGCAACTCTGATACCCTTCTTTCAAAGATCAGAGCAAGCAATAAAAGTGTTTTCCATGTTACAAACCACAGGTCAGCTAGATTAGCTGGTTCAAATGGAGCAAGTATTAGTTTTTCTAACATAAAATTAAGATCCCAAGGAGGTGCCACCAGTTTACTTGAAAGCCTCTTATGCAAAAACAATTTCAAGGACATTTTGACATGAGACTGCCTTGAAACAGGAGGATCAGTGGGCAGACATGCTGAAATGGGTGAAAAATTAACCATGATAGAGGAATAAGAAAGACCATAGGATAGTACCGAACACAAATATTGCAAAAACAGAGAACAACTAGCCCTGAATGGGTGTTGGTTACGTTGTTGGCACCAAGTAGAAAACCTTTTCCATGTGCTAATACACGACGTTCTAGTAAAAGGCTTTCTTGCCTCCATTAGTACCTGCTTTCAGCAGTCAACTGAAGATGACTGACATTGGGATGTATCAAACACCCTTGTTCTTTCGTGAGTAAATCCATTCTTTGAGGAAACTTGTGGTAATTGCCCCTGGTCTTTTCCAAAACAAGGGAGAACCATGGCTGCCTGGGTCAGAAGGGAGTCACCAAAGATTCCTGCTGAATCTTTGGGAAGTAACCTGAATATTAGTGGAAAGGGATACAGGAACATTCCTGTTCAAAGAAGAGGCATCAGTCTTTCCAGGGATTCTTGCATGGAGTCCTGGAACAAACTTTTGCCAGTTTACTGTTCAAAAAAAATGCAAAGAGGTCTAACTTGAGGAATGCCCCACAGACGGATCAAATCCTGGAAGACCCTCAGGTAATGTTTCTTTTGTGAGAGTCTGCCCTGGTCCTACTCAGTCTGACTGCAAACAATTTTGCTCTGAAAGAATGTAGGATGCCTGTAGTGCGAGATTGTGCTGTGTAGCTATATCCCAAGATACCATGGCTAGTCTGCAAACGGCATATGACCTGGTCCCCCTTGCTTGTTGATCTACCATATAACTGTGGTACTGTCTGTAACCAGTGAAGATGTCCCCAGTACCAAAGATGGTTCAGAGAATTGAGTGCCTTGACAAGGGAATCATCTCCTTGACATTTATGAATCGTGTCTTTCCTTAGTGTCACACACCCCATATACTTTTACCTCTTCTGAAACTGCTCCTTAAGCAAAGTCTGAAGCATCTGTGGTAACTGACTGCTTTGGAGCAGGGAGAGAGAAGTGGAGAGTTTGATTTAAGGATATTAAGAAGTTATGTACTCACCATAAAGTTCTTTGTTTGTTGTCCATCTCGCCTTAATTCTTGCTGGTTGGGCTCTGAACAGAGCATCAGTTCCGATTCAGCCTAATACAAAAGCTTGAGAGCATCCAATGTCTCGAGGCTAACCCCCTATCCCATGATGCTTTGGGTAGAATACTCAGATCTTGTTTGCAAGTGAAAGCACTACTATTATGTACATGTATGTATGTATAAATATATATATATATATATATATATATATATATATATATATATATATAAATATAGTCTAGCTGAAAAAAGAGGAGGAAACCAGAGACTCCACACAAAAAAAAAAACAAAAAAACATATCGGTCTATATATAGATATGTGAATAGCTACCCAATCCTCCAGGAGCAAAGGAGGGGGAAGGAGGGTGGGACGCAAGAATAAAGGTGAGATGGACAACACACACAGGACGTTTTGGTGAGTACATAATCTTTTAATGTTATGTTGTCCTATCTCGCCTTAATTCTTGCTGGTTGGGACAGCATCCCTAGCACCTACATCCTTGGTTGGCTCAGGAAAACAAAGTCTTTAGTACAGTAAATCCAAAGGAAGACCTGTTCCGGGAGGCCACGTCTACTTTGTAATGAGAAAAATGAGAAATAAAGGTATGAGGTCTCACCCATGTGGCAGCTGTGCATATAGAATCCATAGGAAGTTTAGCTTGAAAGGCAGAGGACGTTGAAATTGCTCTTGTGGAATGACCCACTTTTCACAATTCACTTTGCCTGGTAATTGCCTGTCATTAAGGCTGCATGAGAAGAAAATACAGTCTGTGAGCCATTCTGACAGAGTTATTTTAGAAACCGGTAATGCTTTCCTTTTGTCTGAAAAGAAAACAAACATTTGATCTGACTTTCTAAAATCTTTGGTCCAGTGCAAATAGAAGCTTAGTTGTCTGTGTACAACTAGTTGATATAATTTATATTCCGCCTTGTTGGGGAAGAACACTGGCAACTCAATAGATTGATTTAAATGGTTTTCTGAACAAACTTTTAGTAAGAAAAAAAGATTAGTTCTTAAGAACACTCTGTTTTTGTGGAAAACTATATAAGGAGGGCATACAGAAAGCGCTTGAAGTTCAGACTCCCATCTAGCGGAGGTAGTATCTACCAAAAAAAGAGTTTTCCATGATAAAAACTTTATATTGCAGGACGATGCAGGTTCAAATGGTGGCAAGATTAAGGCAGTTAGAACAAAATTTAGGTCCCAAGCGGCTGGAGGTTCACTGACTGGGGGTCTTAGCAGGAAGGCACCTTTCAAAAAGGCCTTGCATAGCTTATGGGACATGACAGACATTCCCATCTCACCAATATGGAAATTAGATGTGGCTGCTAGTTGTACCCTTGATGGTAGTTGCTGCTGTACCTTCGTCAAAAAGTTTGGACAGAAATTCTAGAACTGCTGTGATAGGAGATGTAAAGGGGGTCTAAATTGTGCTCAACAGCCCAGTATGAAAATCTTTTCCATTTACTAGAATACAGTTTTCTTGTCAAAGGTTTGTGGGAAGAGATCAAGATATGTTTAACTGCAGGGGAAAAATAAAAACACCTGGCTATTTGTGGAATAGGAGCAGCTTGTCAACTTGAGGGTCTGGATGGACGGATGAACATTCCAGATGAGTGGGTCAAGAGGTCTGGAACTGGGTCCAGAATCCACAGTTCCACCACGGGATGGGCCCAGAGAAAGGGGAACCAAATTTGTCGAGGCCAGTAAGGAGCAAGGAGTATCATAGTGCTGTTCAATTGGGTTCTGAAGTACTTTGGGTATTAAGGGGAAGGGTGGAGAGGCATAAAGAAGTCCTGGGGGCCAATCGTGTACGAATGCATCCCTTTGGTGACTTCCCCGTGGGGGGGGGGGTGAGGGCAAAGTAGCTGCTGCATTTGGAGTTCATGGACGTGGCAAAAAGGTTGCAGCAAGGCTGGCCCCATTTTAGGAAGATCTCTTCAGAGACTTCTTGTTTCAGGGACCACTCATGAGGCAACAGAATCGCTCTGCTGAGCTTGTCCTCTATCACTTTGGATTTTCCCGGGATGTGCGTTGCTATCAAAAAGCGTTGAGTAAAGATAACCCATTGTGCCTCTCGACATAAGGATACGATTTGGTTCCTCCCTGTTTATGTACCACACTACTGACATGTTGTCTGTTTGACTT
>NC_056728.1:507164117-507199117 GCF_019279795.1 Protopterus annectens | reverse complement strand
CGCAATTTATTGAAATGCCTAACTTTTGACAAATGCGAAAAGTGTAATCCCTGGCCATCAGAAGGAGATGCTTGGTGGGAGCTGTGAGGAGCCAGTCGTCCAAATATGGAAACACCTGGAATCCTTGTCGTCTCAGGTGAGAGGCTACCACTGCCATGCATTTGGTAAACACCCGGGGGACAGTGGTGAGACCAAAGGGCAGGGCCCTGAACTGAAAATGACTGGTTCCCAGCCTGAAGCGGAGGAATCTTCTGGAGCATCTGTTCATTTTTATGTGATAGTACGCATCCTGAAGGTCTATAGAGCACATCCAGTTGCCTTTTCCCAATAGGGGCAGGATGGATTGCAGCGTGACCATCCGAAATCTTGTTTTCTTGACTGATCTGTTCAAGATACTGAGATCCAAAATTGGTCTCCAGTCCCCTGTTTTCTTTGGAACTAAAAAGAACCTTGAGTAGATTCCGGATCCTTTCTGGTCTGCTGGAACTGGCTGAATTGCTCTTTTTGCAAGCAGTTTTGAAATTTCCAAAACCGCTAGATCCCTTTGAGCGGGTGGAACATCTGGAAGGGATTTTTTTGATTGGATTGGAATTCGAAGAAAGGGGATAGAATAGCCTTCGGAAATGACGGACTGTACCCATTTGTCTTGAGTCAGGGATAGCCAGGCTTCTGGGTACAGTGACAATCTTCCCCCGACTGCCTCCGAAGGTGGGCAGTCGGGCAACACCTCAGGGATGCTTAAAGGGCTTATCAGAGAAGGCTTCCCGATTGCCCTGGTTCTGCGGAGCCCCCCTACCTCGAGGGCGACGTCTACCATTGTTATTCCCGCCTCTGCCTCTGGCGGGGAAACGACTTTGTGCGTCAGGCGAAGTCCCTTGAGATTGTTTACGGAACCACATTTTCCCACTTTTCTGGCCTTTGGGGTAAGGCCTAGAAGGAGTAGAAAAACGGACTCCGACGGCAGAAAGAGTCTTGCCATCAGTCTCGCACCTAGTCAAGGTTTCTTTCACTTGAGGACCAAAGAGCGATGATCCATCAAACGGGGAGTTAGTGAAAGACGTCTTGAAGGGGTCCGCAAAATTGCATAGCCGCATCCAGGCATGCCTACGTAAGGCCACACCTGTCCCTGCGGCCCTACTCGCTCCATCAGCCGCATAAGAAAGGAGGCGCATGGAGGAGTTGGCTATGGAGTTAAGGGTAGCCAGCTGCGTGTTCATCTTATCTTGAAAACCCGCAGCTGTAGGGTCCTTCAACATGTCACTCGCTTCTTTAATCAAGTCCCTTTGAAGGCAGTGAAATGGCACAGGTAGTTCAGCGAAGCATAGTAAATGTCGCTGACGAGAACATCCGCTTCCCGTACCTGTCCATGGACCTAGATTCCTTGTTAGGTGGATGGACAGGTACTGAAGGATCAGCTAGTTCCTTCTTAGTGGCAGCAGCTACCACCATAGCATCCACAGAAACTCCTTTTGTTAAGAACTGTTTGTCTGCTGGTGCCGTTATAAATTTTGAGGGTCTCCTGGGAGTGGGGTCCACTGAATCAGGAGCCGTCCATGCCTTTTTAGCTACCACCTGCATGAGGGGGTCAAGGGGAGACACCCAGGAGGTGGAAGGACGAGAGCCGAACGCCTCAAGGTACACAGATTCATCCTCCGAAGGGCTGAGGGCTGGCCAATTTCCCCTCTGTTTGAGGATTTCGAGAATGTCTGCAAAAGAGACATCTTCAGAAGGGGAACGGGGGGAACCCTCGGAATCATCTAAATCTGTGTCAGATGTGATGGACTCAGGTGAGTCAATGTGTTTCCTCTTACACTTCCTCTTCCGAGGGGGCTCTTCTGCCAAATCAGGAGAGGCCTCAGAAGAGGATGAAATCCCCACAGGGGGTTCCTGAGGAGTTGGCTCTCTGCGGTCGGGGATGAGGGAGTGAGTCGACTTGACCTGAGGCACCGTAGAGGGAGGGGCGGACGGAGCCGACTGTGGAGTAGAGCCAGGCTCTAACACACTCCGCATGACCTCGAACGCACCCCTGTCAGGCAAAGCCAGAGGTCCCCGCTCCGAGAAGCTGAGAGCCTCCCTCAGCACCGACAGTGATGGCTCCGAGGCCGATGTCGGAGCCGAACTCACCAGCGCCGAAGCTCCGAGAGGAAGAGCGGGGTCGGACAAGGGTCCGATGACACTCACCCCCTCGGAGCAGACGAGGGAAGTCCGGCGCCGAGAATCCTCGAAAGAAGAAATCGGAGCCGACGACGGAGCCGAAGACACTTGTATCGGCTCCGACACTGCCACAGTCTCGGTTCCGAAACGCCCCGGCTCCGAGCTCAACGGAGTCGGAGGAGGAATATATTGATGGACAGGGGCAGGCATCGACTGATGAGTCGGGCTCTGAAGCATTTGGGCCAGTGCCTCGGACTTAAGAAGTCGACTCACTACCCTCTGGAGGTCATGATCTGACAGCCTCGATGACCTAGAGGAGTGAGATTTATGGCTCCGTTCAGACAGCAGAGGAGATGCTGGAGCCGAATGAACGGAGCCAAGGGATGGTGACCTGGATCTCTTCCTAGATATCGGCTCCGAAGGTCTGGTCGGAGCCGACAAGGAATTTTACTACCTCGGCTCCAGCCCGAGCCGAGGGAACCACAGAAGCTGTAGACTCATCGGCTCCAGCCGGAGCCGATGCAGACATAGGTTTTGTAGCTTTAGGTCTTGGCTCAGTAGCTGGAGCCGAGGACCTAGAAGCCTTAGAGGGCTTCCCAGAGACAGAAAGGGAATCCTCAGGCTTAAGAAGACCCCGTAGGATCAACTTATTTTTTCTTTCCTGCAGGACCCTGGGGCTGACGCCATGGCATACAGCACAGGAGTCCTGCAGGTGCAAAGGCCCCAGGCAGTAGACACAAGAAGTGTGACAGTCTGTCAGAGACATTTTCTGACAGCACGCATCACACTTCTTGAAGCCTGAGACCTTTGTGTCTTTAGACATCCTAGACAAAAAAGTGTAATCACACACACTCAAACAGACACCGATTACACTAATTTTACTTGTAAAACTCAAAAATAAACAATTAACTAAGTTTAATTAAGAGTAACACAGACACACCACTAGGGGATGGGGAAAGGCCAGAATGCCCGAGAGAGAACTTTAAAAGTTCTTGTGGGAAAAAAATGGGATTTTTCGGAAAAAAGGGGTAGAAATCCACTACACTAAGGGAAATATATTTAAACTTAAAAATATAGGGTTTTAAGTATGCTAATTTCACAAAAAATACACTTACCAACAAGCCAGTAGAAAAACCAACACCTCGATGCTGTAGCGGCAAACGAGATCTGGGGTAACTCACGCCTAGCATTATGGGATATAAGGGGAGCCTCGAGCCGGTGGAACCAACTCTCGAGCTTTTAGAGTGGCCGAGTCGGAGCCGAGGTTGGCTCCGAACCCATCCAGCAAGAATGAAGGCGAGATAGACAACTTAACATCAATCTGTTAAAAAGAAAATTGGAAATTCAGACTTTCTGGAACAGAAAAATGACCAGGGTAGTACGGGATCACATGTTATCTTGAATAGTCATTCAGACTTGTTGGAGTATAATTGGAAAGTTTGAGACGACCTTTTGGAATCTCTTTGCCACTTCTTAAACACCTGTTTACCTGAATTTTGTTGTGACTGTTTACTCTACTTTTTTTTTTTTTTTTTTTGCCAAAAACTGGTTGAGAAGTAAGAAAATCCCTTGGACAATTTGGAAAAGGACAGGTGGAAAATAGAGATTCCCTGGATCAGCTTGCCCCTTTCATCACACTTTCTGATCACCTCTGCAGCACAGCAGCCAAACACAATCTATCCAAGGGAGAATTTTCTGAGAATTCAGTCAAGTAAACCTCATTTAAACTGTACCAGTGGCCACAGCCATGGAAGAAGTATCAGAGTTATACACACACTGCATAAATAAGTAGTGCCCTGTGCAATAGGAGAAACCAAGTTATTTAAAGCATATTCTCTTCATAAGAATAAACTGTAGATATAACTCCTCATACGTATATAATATGGTAGAATAAACCTTAACATATGAGCCTGACATTTTAAAATTCTGTAGCAGAAGTATACACTTTTTCCAATACCAATCAGTAATTTTCCCATCCTTATTAGACTGAGTGGGACTGGAATTAACTATGTGCTTACCATAAGACGAGTCCCACTAAGGTTATAGCTATTGGGTCAGGCCTGGGAATAGTGTATACAAATTTAAAAGCCTGTGGAACTTTAGGGACAGCTGGATGACTATCAGGAAAACTGCCAGGAGTAAGACACACATCCTATACTGCAGACAGGGAAGGAGAAAGGAGTGTAGGTTGTGAAAAATATTTCTGTAACAACTCATTATTTTTTTGAGGGACTGAGAAACCTCAGTGTTCTTCCACTGAAAACACTGGGACATTCTAGCAATAGTCTCAGGGAAAGAGAACCCCCAACAGGGAGAATGAGAAAGCCAGCCCTCCTCAGAGTCTGAATTAGAAATCTGAGGACAAAATCATGAATCTATCCCTCCCATCTTCCTGTTCAAATTCAGAATCTTGGATCTCTACAGGAAATGAGGAACCCCTCTTTATTTTACTGGACACTACTCTATAAGAAGGATTACTAGCCTAAATCAAACACTGAGCCAGATCACAAACTATTCCTATCTAAAGAAATTTGAGGCGTGGATACATGATTGGTCTTCTGTTTCTTTTTGACAGGAAAAATGGGGCCAACTGTGTTATTAATGGCAGCCACTGTTTCCCCAGGGATGGGTGCAACACTCTGAAACAAGAGGAAAACCTTCCCTGCTCCCTCTCCCAGGCCAACCAGTGTGGGTCTCCCTGGCCCACTGAGGGGACCCCCCCAACAGCTCCAGAGGATATGGCTAAACCCCTGGTCCACAGTGGCTGTAGGTGCTACAGTAGAAGGATCTGGTGTAAAAGATGAGTGGTCTGAGGTACAAACAAAAGATCACAGTAGTCACCCACCTGCAGTTGAGGCAAATTGCTAGCCTGCTATGGTAGCAAAGACTGTTTGGTTAACTTTTTCTTTTTGTAGCTGGAAGACTGACCAGGGGAGTGACAATCTGTTCCATGGCCAAGCCAGATATGGTGCCTCTAACCTGGGGAAAACAGGCAACAATGCCAGTAAAAGTACCAGGTCACAAAAGTTACTTACTTGATAGAAAAAATACAGTAAACAGCATATTCAAACACTATGGCAACCCCACAACCTTCACCTTCAATTTTCCACACCAAATAGTTTATCAGTTAGATAACATTACTTTTAAAGTGACAGGAACTAGTGCGCTGTCTAAAAGTAAATTACAGTCTTGAGACAATCCATTTAAACACAACACTGCTTGCTTTAAAATAACTTTTCCTGAATGGAAAGTAATACAACATCAGTAAAAAGTAAGAAAATGGAAGTTTTTTCCCCACAGTCTTCAGTTCAGTATGAACCTGGCCTTTAGACATTTTCAGTTCAAGTGAATGAGGAGACACTGGGACCGAGTGGCTCCTCCTCTTCATTTCTTTCTTAGGAGGTTTTGACACCTCTGCCTCAGACAAAGCCTCTGAAAAAGCAGTTTTTAACACACCCTTTAAGATTAATTTGTTTTTGCGCTCCGCTAGGGTATAGGCACTAAAGCCCTTACAGAGCTCGCACGGAGGTTGGACCTGTACATGTGGCACTTCTAAACAAAATATGCAGAAAAGATGCCCATCAGAGTTGGGCATCTTCCTGCCACATTTGTCACACTGCTTAAAAGGATAGGATAGGATAGGGCCAGCAGATGTTGAGTCAAGTCTACTACTAGCACCATTAAAAGAGGGGAAAAAAACTTGCCTAAGCTTGTAAGGGCCTCTGGGCCATTAGCCTAGTAACCTCCTACATCGTCTAGTACAGTTGTGTAAGATGTCCCCTTTTTTTTTTTATGGAAGATAGGGGAATGTCTGGCCAGCATACCAAAGCCTTAACTCTTTCCAAACATTATACATCAATGGCATGACCTATATCTAAGGCATAAGGTACAGAGCTAACGTACAAGTGCCTAATCTTCAGAACAGAACTGCTCCAGGACAATCAGAGCAATCCAAACGAAAAAGCAAGTACATGTGCATCCAAGAAAGGGAAGAGGTGCCCTCAACCAGAAAGTAAGAAACAGAGCAGAACAGACGGAAGGAGGGAGGGACAGAATGCTGCAACAGTTAGACATAGGACATCCACTGTTATGTTCAGATCTTACTCACATGTACTATGCTCTTCCTTATCACTGTTGGAATATTCCTTGCAAATCGGAGAGTATAGAAGCTACTGGAGAAGACAGAAGGGGACGCCACAGAGCAGCGCTCTAATAAACCATGTACATTGACCTTGTTAAAAACAGCTTTGGCTTTAGAAACATCCATCTTATAATGTTTAGTAAAGGAGTACAGAGAAGACCTAGTAGCAGCTTCCAAAATTCATCTAGTATTCACACCCTTGAAAAAAACACCAAAGGAGGCCACCACTCTGGGAGAATGAGCACAAACAAAAGAAAACTGTTTACTATGAAAAGAACAGAAAAAAGAAATTGCCTTAGAAATCCAAGAGGAGATGGCTTGCTTAGAAATGCCTACATCCAATTTTTTCAAATGGAAAGAAAAAGTTGATCAGACTTTCCCATATATTTACTTTTATCCAGGTAATATCTGAGCTGTCTATTCAGTTCCAAGGTATGAAGAATCCTCTTACTATCATTCTGTGGAGAATGGAAAAAATAAGGTCTATGAATGGTCAGTTTTGTGACAAATCATTAACTACCTTGGGCATAAAAAAAAAGGATTAGCATGAAGAGAAACAACTGTTTCTGTGGAAAAAAACAAAGACTGGGGGAACTGCCATGAGTGCCAGAAGGTCAAAGTAAAACCCACAAACAAAACAGTTTTCGAAGTACAGGGCTGCAAAGAAGAAACAGCAGGCTCAAAAGCAGGATGAGTCAACATTTCCAGAAATAAATTAAGGGCCCCATGAAGGTAGAGTGCAATTTCTGGGGGGGGGCTGATATGAAGGATGCCTTTCTGGAACTGAACAGCTCACACAAATTAAGAACAATAGGAATACCCAAAGGAAGGAAGGTCCAGTTCATATTTGTGACACAAAACAGAAAAACTTTTACACTTAGTCACAAAGGATTTTCAAGTAGGGGGTTTCTGTCTTGCTGCCAAACCCCGCAGCATGTCCACAGAAAATTAGTGTCTAAAAGAAATCAAAACATCATCACCCAAAGAGGCAAATGTACGGTGAGAAACTGAAAGTGAATAAGAAATCCCTTATCCTGTAGGAGAAGATCCATCATGTGAGGTAAAGTATGATGACTGCCCCTGGCCAGATGAAACAGAAAGGAAAACTAGTGCCATTTGGGCCAAAAGTGAGTCACCCACAAGATTTTGGGACCGTCTCCCAAGACCTTGTGCAGGACTCTTTGCAACAAAGGAAGAGGGAATAGGCATACAGAAACATCCCCTTCCAGGAAAAAAAGATATAGCATCTCCTTTCCAATGGACTTGGCACTCTGGAATAGAACCTGGGAAGCTGCCTGTTCAAAGGGAGGCAAAAAGTTCTACTTGAGGAGTAGTACCTAATCAATGCACAACATCCAGGAATACCTCCCTGTGAAACATCCATTTGTGAAAATCTATCCGGTATATGCTCAGACTGCCTGCCACTACAGTATGCTCTGAAGGAATGTAGATTACCTGAAGGGTCACTTAATGGCGAATAGCGAAATCCAAAGCCTGAAGGAGCCAGTCTGCAGAGAAGGTATGGGTTTCTGCCACCTTGCTTGTTTATGTACCACATAACTGTGGTATCCTCTCGAGGACTGAAAGAGAGTACAAAGCATGAACAGCCAAAATCAGAGTTCTCATCTCTTTGATGTTAATATTATCCACCAAATTCTGGGAAGACAAAACTCCCTGAACCCTGATGCCACTGGAAGAAGCTCACCAACCAATGATATGAAGCATATGTCCATAGGTCCCGAGTGGGGGAGAGGAGCTTGGAAAGGCAGGCTGGGATTCAGAGACATTTGATGAATCCAACAGTGGAACTCAAGTTTGAGGCAAGGCAAGAGAGATATGGAGAGAGATGAAAAAGTCCACAGGATGGCAATGTTGAAGCCAAACAGTTCTGAGATTCCACAAACTTCCTAAAGTGGAGTCTGGCAAAGGTTACCATAGGAATGGTGGATGCCATTAACCCCAGAGCTCAAAGAAATTATCTTTTTGGGCACCACTTCAGAAGAGACTGGAAATATACTGTCAAAGAAAGGACCTTGGGAGGAAGAAAAGCTAGCAACCCAGAAAAATGCGGTCCTCAGAAAGGGTCAGAACAGACTTGATATTTAATGTGAACCCCACACTACTGAGCAGAAGCATAGTATATTCTAGATCTTGAAGCAGAAGATGCTGAGGGGGGGCTTGAATTTGGACAACCTCCTGATAAGGGAAAATTTGAACTCCCTGAAGTCTGCAGAAAGCTACCACTGGGACCAGACATTTGGTACAGATTCTTGGAGTGTAGAAAGACAAAAAAGTAAAGCAGGGAACTGAAAATGTGAAGTGGAAACAGACAACCATAAGATTTTCTGAATAAAGGCTGAACAGAAATGTGAAGTTGGGTACCTTTTAGATCTACAGACGCTAGGAAGGCCTGAGGAAGTAACAGAGCAAACGAGACTGGAGAGACAACATCTTGAATGAAGAAACTTTCAGAAATGTATTGAGAAAGGAGAGATCCAGAATGGGCCTCCAAGAATCCTCCTTTCCTGAAACTAGAAACATTCTTGAGTAACTATCCTTGTATGGCCAGCGATCCTTGTTTGCAGCTACCACGTATTTTCATGATTCTGGTATGGATTCCTCCCACAGATTGACGGAAAGATTTGTTGTTCATTGTGGGGAATGATTAACATCTCAGGAAAGTGCTGGTATGAGTAGTAGTGAAGGGCTACCTAAGCTTCTGGATAGACTGGAAGAGGAAAGAAAAACATATCAACCCCGTTTATATCTGCGGGTCAGCGTTCCACTACTGCACTTTCCCTGGAGACTAAAGTACTATTTGAACAACTGGAAAAACTTGTTTTTAAAGAAACCTCTGCGTATTTTAATTTTCAAAGTTTGCAAAGGTATTTGGAGTTAGACATCACTCCAAGAGGCCTTAGGGCATTTAAAAGTCCTTCACTGCCCTTTGATACCTCTAATGATGAAGATACAAAGTTCCAAGCATGGTGGATTGTGGCTGATCACTGATGATCAGTGGAGTGGGTGATCATTTTAATGGAAAGAGACATGCTTAAGCAGCAGAGGTTAAAGGAGGAAATTTCAGCCACTTGTGTAACTTCATCCTCCCATTCAGGTTCCTCCTATTTGAAAAATTACCTCAGAGATGTGAATGATAAAACTTAAAGCTTCTGAAAATGAACTTGTAGACAAAAAGAAAATGAAACTCAGGACTTCCATGATTATGAAAACAAAAGAGTTTTTCTATGGAGAACCAATAAAAAGCAGTCGACTAAACATAAATTCCAACAGCGAGACGTGAATGTTAAACAACATGGTAGTTTGCTTCATTGGAGGGTATGGCTGTATCAACGGACTGGGCAAATGAGAAATTTGCAGCATATCCACCTCTTCCTGCAGCACAGAATCTGGGATATCTGCAACATAATGTTTGCTACACAGAGAAACAGGTGGATTATAACAAAAAAAATGGAATAGAATTTCCAGCGAGGAAAGGACAAGCATATCAGTGTTCCAAAACAGGTAAATGGTACTAGCTTGCCTCCCAATTTGTTGGACAAAAAGTGAAATGTGTACAAATTATGTTATGAATTTGTCGGGTTATGTACTTTCAAATGAGAACAGTGTTTTACATTGTGATTTGAAATATGTACCTACTGTGTTTTACCACTATTATATATATATATATATATATATATATATATATATATATATATATATAAATGTGATATTTTTAAGCAAGTCAGAAAGTTACAGTTGATACATTTTTTTAATCACTGTTGACAGGGATAGTAAGGTGAATGACAGTAATGTTTCATGCAGTGAACTGGATAGTGACGATGCAAGTTTTTACTCTTGTAATTCAGATGTGGAATCAAATGCATACTGTTATTAGATACAGATGATGTGGAATATAAAAGTACTTTTCTACTCCTACTTCAACATGAAGGAATTCAACATTTCTCAGCCATGTTAAATTTTGCTACTGAATCTAAGTTTAAGGAGTTTCAAGCCTGCATGAGTGAAATTGGGTTTAATTTGACATAAGCAGTGTGGAAAGTGTTATGGGCTCTAAGCAAACAAACAGAACTTGTATTTAAACCTGTAGATGACGGAAATAAGTTGGCAATAATGTATTATTCACAGTAGTTGTGCATGTGTTACAAACAGCTAATAGATGAAAATGTCTATAAAAGTGTGGATTTTTCTATGTATAATAAAGTTTTGAAGTGTTTCAAAGAATTGTTGGATAAAAGATAAAGAGTTGGTTACTTTTCTAAAGCTGATGTCGAAAAGAAGTTTCACTGTGAAGGATGTAAATATTTTTATTGTTTCCCCAAAGTTCTTAAAGATTTGACAGACCCTCTGGGTCATCCAGTAGTTTCTGCCTGTAATTATTTTCTTCATAAGAAAGGATTTTTTTTTACATAAGTATTACCTAAAGTTTTTAAATTACCATCATATATTAAAGATGTTTTTGATTCTTTAGATAAGATATCTGATGGCCAGTGGAACCAGGATATGTTCTGGGTCACTCTGGACGTGAAGAGTTTATATACTAGTATTTAACACAGTTTTGGTTTGGAAGCTTTAATTTATTTGGGTGATAGCCCAGTGTCTCACTATAATACTGAGTTGATTTATTTTTGTTTAAAGGTTAATTATTTTGAGTTTTATGGGGTTTCATATCATCAGATTCAAGGGAGAGCCAAGGGGGCACCTTTTGTCCCCATGTATGCAAAGCTATACATGGGTCTATTTGAAGGAGAGTATATATACAGGGCTGAATTTTTTAATAAGTATGTAGTGAGATATTATAGAGTCACAGATGATTTGATGTTTATATGTAAAGGGGGATGGAAATTGGTTTCAGATTTTGTATAATACCTACAGTCATAAAGATTTAATCTACAGTTTGATGGTTTAAGGGTGGATAAAGTTCCATTTTCAGATATACTGTTGGATGCTACTAGTGATAAGAAAATAAGAACTGTATTATACAGAAAGTCTGAAGATGCCACACAGTATTTACATGGACGAAGTTGCCACCCTCTGCATACGTTAGCAGCTTTACCCTATGGGGAATTTCTAAGGATACGAAGGTTATGTAATGTAGATGAAGATTTCTAAACATGAGTTAGCAGTTACTATGAATATGTTTGCTAGTAGAGTGTATGACATTAATGCTTTAACAAATTGTGCAGAAAAATTTGATATGGATGAAGTAATAAATGAGAGAAATGTGTACTTACAAAATGCCTGCTTAAGAAATTAACAGGGTTTAAGAAAGCAGGTTTATTTTGTCACTACATATAGTTTACATAGCCAACAAATAGTAGATTTAGTTAAATTTTACTGGGGTCATTTAATGAATTTAAAGGATTTTTCAAATGTGTTGTGCAAAACTCCAGGTATTTCACATAGAAGAGGGAGAAATCTAAAGGACATGTTGGGACATGCAAAAATTGCACATCCCCCTCCACCCAAGATAGGCTACCCGGGAGTGTGGAAAAAAAAAACAGGTACTATACCCTGTGGTGGTAGTTCTTGCAAACTTGTGGTGAGAAGTGTTAGTAAGATAAATGAAAAAAAAATTAGCACAAAGTAGATATGATGTGATACATAGGGAATAATATATGCTTTGAGGTGCCCCAGCAATAAACTTTATATAGGAGAGAGTAAGAGGGCACTTAAAACTAAGCTTCTGGAAAATGTGAGTGACAAAGACGGGCAGAGGGGAGAGTCCTGTGGCAGTACATTTTAAAACCTTTCATGGTAGCAGAGTTGGGGCTATAGGATACTGTGCTGGAAAAAAATCAGCATTCATCAGTATTATGATGTGCTAGTAAAAAACGGGAACCAAACAGAAAACGCACCAAACAAGCCTGTATACGAACTCCGTTTACTGCAGTAAAAACACGCCAAGATTAAGCGCTTTCGTCTTTCACATAGAAGACTTCATCAGAATAAAGCACACTGACTTGAGAAGCATCTTTATACCAGTACATTTTATATAACACACAAAACTGAGCCAAAGATATGGTTTAAATATACGAACTCCGTTTACTGCAGTAAAAACACGCCAAGATTAAACGCTTTCGTCTTTCACATAGAAGACTTCATCAGAATAAAGCACACTGACTTGAGAAGCATCTTTATACCAGTACATTTTATATAACACACAAAACTGAGCCAAAGATATGGTTTAAAAAAAAAAAAAAAAATCACATGTGAAGAAATCACATGAACAGTATTAATTAAACAAAATGTTAATATTCAAACTGACCTAGCTTGCTACAAATAAAAATTATTATACATTAAATACCGTTATCATAAGTCTAAAAAAAGCAGGCACAGTAATGCATATAAAAATGTTAAAATACTTAAAGTTTCACAGATTTTTCTTTCAGGGCTGGAAGAATAGTCAAGGAATCAATTATACCTGGTGGAAAATTAGCTGCTAGTCTGAGCTGCCACACCAGCTCTTTTTTACTTAATAAATTCTTCCAGTCACCCTCCCTCAAATCTATGTCCACTGAATCTAGAATGCCAAATTTAAAACCAATAAAATTGGAAAAAGCGAGGGAATGCCTATATAATGCATTTGTGTCCTTGTTTTTGATGTCATTTACGTGCTCATAGATTCTGCTTTTCAATGCCCTCTCTGTATTCCCAACATAGAATCCACTGCACGTATCAGAAAGAGCAAGGTACACCCACTCTGGTGGTAAAACAATTACCTTTCTTAAATGTAGTTTGGGGTGTTTTAAAAATATTAGTTCATTGAGAGCACCTCCCACAGGGTGTTGTACCATGACCACCCTCTATCGGTAAATTCACCTTATTTTCCATAAGTTGTTTAATATTCATGTCAACCTTGCTAATAAAAACTGTTTTGTCTCCCACTGCAGTTAACATATCATTATTCACCCTAAATATACTCCAGTTCTTTTTTAATATGTTTTTCACTTCATATGATATAGGACTGTATTGTACTATACATGCATGCTCGTAAATCTTCGTTTCACCAGGATCTGTAGGAGCTATGTTAGTAAATGGGTGGTTCCCTAAGAGGGGCTTATATTTTTGTCCCCATCCTACATATACCTCCTCAATAATTTGATCCAACATATGTCTGGAGTATCCCCTTTCTAAAAACAGATCTCTTAATGTGAAAAAATCCTGCCTCATCATATCATTCAAATCTGAAGTCATGCATGCAATTCTTATAGCTTGTCCTTTGACTAATTTTTTTTTTCCTGTGAAAGTGGGTGATTACTCGTATAATGAAGGTAAGAATTACAAAAAGTACTCTTGCGAAATATATTAGATTTGAAACATGTAGGTGCATGGGAAATTGCCGTGTACAAATAATCTATAGCTCTAGTGTTGTAGCTATAAGTAAATTCAAAAAATGAGGTAGTTTTCTCCAGGTGGTTAATAAAGCTAGGGACATCTTCCACTTTCCCCTTCCACAAAATAAAGATGTCATCCGAAAACCCGCAATATAACTGGATGTTGTTCCAAAATTATTTGTGGAATACATATTTTAATTCCCAGCCTAATATTTGCATATATAAGGGCGTAGGCAGCCCCCACAACAACTTCCCTTGCTTGTTGGAAATACTGGCCCTCAAGTTTCACACACTAGGTTTACTTTATCATGATTCAATGTGGAACATGTAAAGAGTGTCCCTTCAAATAATTCTAATCCTTCTTGCTTGGGAATACAAGAAAAAAGGTCTTTCACATCAATAGCTAAAAATACCAAATCAGCTGCCCATAGATTTTGTTTAAGCTGTCCTAAAAAATCCCAGGAATCCTTAACTAGCTGTGTTGCTCTCTCCACTACGTGCTTAGTTATTTTATCTGCAAATAATGCAAAAATGTGTGTTTTGGAGCCACTGGCAGCAATAATGGGTCTAAAAGGTGGTTCAGTGATGCTTTTGTGTATTTTTGGGATGCAGAATATAACCAGTACCATAGGATAGGAGCTAGAAAGAAAATTAAGGAGGTCATTAGTAATACATTTATCCAAGACATATTCTTCTAAATAACTATCAATACGTTGATATGCAATATTTATTTGGTTCTTAGAAACCTGTACATAATTCTCTACACTGAATAAAATAGTCTGCATAAAGTTGGAACAATCCTCTGAATTAAATATTACTATACCACCTCCCTTATCAGGGGGTCATTATACGCAGTCCCTTGTCCCTCCTCGTTGATTCATGAGAATTCTCTCATCAGGACTTAAGTTGGCATAAAACGTCTTGTTCTGCACCCATAATTCATACATGTCTTCCTTCACTGCCTTCTCAAAAACATTAATGAGGGGATGGAGTGGTGAATTGAACATACTACTTTTCTTCAAAATACTTTTGTGTGCACTTGCCTCATTTGTAGGCCCCACTTGACTTTGGGGAAAAATCAGATGGAAATTGAGCCTTCTAGTATACATCTGAACATCTAACAAGCAGTCAGCAACATCCAGTATTTTGGAGGGAGCAAATTTAAAACCTTTTGAAAAAAGGGAAAAAAAAACTTTGGTGATGACCCTGTCTGTGTAATTAGAAATTTTAAAACCTTGAAAAAGGTGCACAATACGTTCATCTCCAACAATTAATACCTGTTCCTGCCCCTCCCCAGTTGGGATAACCTTTTTGAATTTGTACATTTTTACATTTCCTTTTTAGAAATATAAAAATGTTTCCCTATAATTTAAGTAGAAGTGAATGGAAAAGTTTGAATGAGTTAAGCCAAAGGAAGGAGCTGGTTTTCAAACCAGCCGATAAAGGGGGTAAAATGGTGATTTTATACTACACACAATATTTAAATGTGTTATACTCATCTTGATAATGAACAAATTTATGAAAGAGTGGAAATTAAGGAGTATAATAAGGCTGTGGATGAATATAATGAATTACTTAAAAAGGGATACAGGTTACATTACTTTTCATATGAAGATGTGCAGCATAAATTTAAAGGGAAGACTAACTCTATGGCACAATTTTTGTGTGTCCCCAAAATTCATAAGAGTTTATTTAATCCACCAGGACACCTTATAGTTTCTGCGTGTGGATATTTCACACATAATCTGGCTTGCTTTTTACATCAATATTTCTTACCAGTAGTGGAAAAGTTACCATCTTATATTAAGGATGTCTTTGATTTTATGGAAAAAGTGAAAGATTTAACATGGGAGGAAGACAAGGATTTAGTGGTGGTAGATGTGGTGAGCTTGTATACAAATATAAGGCACAACAATGGAATGAAAGCTTTAAAGTTTTATCTTGGAAATACCCCACTGACAATATATTTTAGAATTGGTAATGTTCTGTTTAGAAAAATATTTTTGAATTTAATGTAATTTGTACAGAAAGTTACAGGGTAAAGGAATGAGGGCAGCTTTTGCCCCAATGTATGCTAATGTTTTCATGTTTTTTTTGTTTGTTTTTTTGAGAACATGTATATATTTCGGAATAATTTTTCTGTAAAATATGTTAAATACTTCCATTTTATAGATGATTTAATATTCATTTGTAAAGGGGATAAAACGTAAGTAAAAGAATTTATAGCAAATTTACATGAAAATGATTTCGGAATAAGTTTTGACAGTCTGCAAGTAGGGAACAAAGTCAATTACCTAGATGTAACAATAGAAGGAAGATTAGGGGGTAATCTAAGAACAAGAATACATAGAAAATTTGAAGATTCTAAATCATATTTTACATGGACAGAGCTGCCACCCACAACACATAATCAAGTCTATACCCTATGTAGAATTTTTAAGGGTTAAGAGATTATGCAATAACCAAGAGGAAGCTAGTTTAGAAATAAATAAAACATTTAAAAAGTTTTATGAAAGAGGATATGAGGCAAAAGTAGTAAGGGAAGGAATGGATAAGGCAAATAAGAACTATGGAAAGGACAGAAATAAAAGGAGAAAAATAAATAAGATTATTTATGAAGAGAAACAAGAGCAGGAAAGTATATATTTTGTGTCCACATATACCCCTTTTTCTAAAAAGTTAACAGGTCAGATTAAATACTATTGGAGCTTGTTGTAAAGAAATGTTAATTACTTAGGAAATAGAAAAATAGGCATTTCATATAGGAACGGTAGAAGTATTAAAGATTTCCTAGTATATGGAAAGTTTTAGATGCCCCCTAGTGGAAAGAAGTGAAGAAGTTATTTTAAAGTGGACATTTCCATGTGGAAGACGTAGGGTATGTAAGTAAGTGGTAAGCGGTTTTATAAATGGCAAAAGGTTTCAGGTAAGAGGCTTTTATAACTGCGAAAGCGAGGGCATATTATATGGATTAAAATGTCCTTGTGGAAAATATTATGTGGGTGAGAGTAAAAGGAGCTTTTCAACAAGGTTAAAAGAGCATGTAAGAGACATAAAAAAAGAATAAGCAAATAAGACCGTTGGCGATACATTTCGATGAATATCATGGGGGAAACAGAAGGACTGCAAGGAACTGTGCTAGAGCAGGTGTATCAAAAAATTTTTTTAACACCATCAGATGTCAAGAATATAGTGAGAAAGAAAGGAAACAATGTTGATTTTAAAGTCTGACACTTTTTCCAAGAGGTTTGAATCAGGAAAGTAGTTAGAAAAGTTTGTTATAATGTTAGTTTTATTAATTATTAATAGATAATTGATGAATTGTTTTACTGATTGATTGGAAAGCAGTTCATATGTATAACAGAAGGGGGAATTGTAGAAGGAGGGTATACTCTGAAAAGGCTAATATAGCCAAGGCGCTAGAGATTCTTATCTTTTTTTGTCAAATAAATCTGTTTTTATTCACTTGGCCTGTGTTTGTGGTGAAAAAAATAATCATGCCATTCTCTGTGCAAGTCCTCAGCTACAGGAGCCAAACATCCTTTTTTTGTTGTTTCTTTTTAGCCCTGACAAACTGAGGGGTTCAGACCCCTTCCTGACTTCAATAAGGGACCCAGAAGCTTTGTCCCTAGAAAGAATCTGGGGGATCTCTCTAGGCCCCTCCAAAAAAATAAGCTGCTCTTCCCACTACTTGTCTGCAGAAGACAAAGGCACAGCAGACCTGCAGGTAAACAGCCTCATGCTGGCCTCCAACTGGATCAAGACACAGGTTGCTGATATCTGAACCAGCGTGTCCTTGGGTTCTTCACCCAACCCATTGAAGATGTCTGGAAGAGGCTGGACAGCAGAAGTCTCAGTACACTTCTTAGACTTTTTCTTAAGTGACAACTGAATGTTGGGGTGGGTGGATTCAGGCGCCTTGGTTCACTGAGCTAAGAGTTTCAGATGTTGGTTCTCTAAATATATGGAAAAGTAAGACAGATTGCCGCTCCAGGTCTTTTGTGCAAATGCCCAATAGATGTCACACAGACTATGGTCATGGATAGCACCTACTCAAAAAAGGCACTTCTTGTGTCTATCTTTATGGGGAATCTACCTCCCACCCTCACATTTTCCCTTCCTGGATGACATGTAAAAGAAAACTGAAGGAAGAGACCCCAACAGAAACCTTCTCTTTCAAAGGCTGGGTAGGCAATAGAACAAGGCAAATGACTTGCAGACCAAACTTAAAAAAATGCACTCTGGCTGGCAGCAAAGAAGTTTTGAGGATTAGGTACTCACACACCACACATGAAACTTACACCTTAGACATAGGACATGCATATGACGTACAGTGCCTGGAAGGAAATAAAATTTTGGTATGCTGGCTGACATTCGGCTGTCTTCAGCAAGATACCCCTTTTGCAAGGAATACTGCAACACTGACAATAAAGGACATCTTGCTTTGTTCCTTTAGCATGTGTGATTTGCTGATTCTCTAGAAGGTTTCTGAGAAAGTTCACCAAAACAAGTAGACCTTATAAGTCTTTTTAGCTACTTTACCAGACTTGAGCTACCTTGGCCTATATTCTGTTAAAAGCCACTAAGGAACAAATTATGCTCGTCATTCACTGCACTTTATGATGAGAAACTCAGGGATCTAATGAACAAAGACAATCTTCAAATAAAATGTTCACTGAGGAGAAGCGGTTTCTCCTTAAAAATGGATATATGTAGAAAAGCAATATATGAGAATTGTCTTTCTTGTGTAGTCTATGAAACAAACTGCTGCTGAATGTAAGGCAGAGTAAATCACTAAATACCTTTAAAAAAAAAAATCACCCGATTACAGGATGGGGCCTTTGGTTTATTCTTTGAACCTGGAATTTGCATTTTTAAATTACCTTGTGGCCGATAAACAGTTATCCATAAACTACGAAATGTGTCTGCATATATATCATTTAAAAAAATAAATAAATAAAGAAGTCAATCCCAGTGAAGGGGGAAAAATGCACACTGCCACAAGTGGAAATTAGAACTTGCTTTATTAAAAAATAGACTGGTTAAGAGCTTTCATCTCAACAGAGACTTCTAGGCAATGGCAACTGAGTAACATTCAAACCACATTAAACAACACTGGTAATCTTATGTCATATCAAAAGCAACCAAGCAAAGAGAGATTTCAATGATCTTTTGTTCAGGACCACTTTAAAATTCAAATGACCATTTAAGTCCAGAAAGGCCATTTGTATTTAAAATCACTTGCAAGATATAGTCTTTACTATCAAATGAATTTGTCAAGCCTCCTCCTCTTAAAACAGATTTCTCAAGCACATGAAATAAATACCTCTTGAAATTACTGTACTTCACACAATCTTTACAGACAGCATTCTTATTCTTTTCAGCAAAAACATAATTATGCTTACATATCCTCTTACGTAGAGCGCTTTGTTCTTCCCACGTAAAGTGCATTACATGAAATACAACAGGCAACATAAACTACACCAGTGGAATCATAATTAACACAGCAAAGGATTTAAATCTGGTGCCAGTATTTTCACAGTACATTAGCTACAAACCCACACTGTCTGCAAACACTGCAAGAAAATGTTCTTCTGGACTTCCCTGTATTAACTTCATTGTCATTTATATCATTATGCTGAACTTCCGATACTGGCTTTAAATTAAATTTCTTTTATTCACAAAAACTGGCTGCCTAATGCAGCCTTAACAGTTTCATCAGATTTTTAAATCAACTAATGAGGGATACATGTACAAATTTACCACATCTGCTGAAACAAGAAAATCATTACTATCAAACGAGTCTATATCAGTTAATCAAACTCTTACTTAACCAAATGCCTTTTCCTCAAACTTGTCTAATCAAAGTCGTAATAGAAGATAACCTTATCAAATTATTTTTGTTATCCAACATCCGGAACAAATGTATGCTGTAAAAAAATAGTTTTTAAATTAGCAGTGTTGCATAATGTTGTTTGACTTATCGTGTAACAAACAGGTCATAAATTATGTTGCAGTATGTCTCCAATTAAAACGTATTAAAAAATGGCTTGTATTAATATAGTACATTGCAATATCCGCAGTAGCAAATGCCACCTAAATCCCGCCCACCATCCAATAATCGGTGAAAGTTAAGTAATATTCATACTGATGGCAACATGAATATTCATAGTCGATTCCTTGTTTACCCTTTCCATCAACATAGTGTGATCTCGGAGTTGGTATATTTAATTTGTGGAGGGTGTGGGGGTGCAGGGGGTTGCAGCCACCCTGCAAAAGCACAGGAGGAAAAGTGGTTGCAATTTTTAGGTTTTTAATTACTGAGGTTATACCCACTTCTGAGGAAAACTGTTTGCACGGTAGTGTAGCAATATAAAGTTGGGTAAATGTTAAAATTAAAACTAATACACCTGTACCTTTTTATTTTTATTTAAGCATTTTTTGTTTTAAATACTGAATTTTAAATATTAAAGTGAAGTTTAAAGTTTGCAGACATTCCTGTTTTATTGAGTGGTTTAGTGATGTCAGACTTGTAGTTTTGTTAGGTGGGCAACTAAAACAATTCCCTGTTATTTAGTTTGATGACTGAACACTTCGTAAATAGGATGTTTGAATAAAAAAGTTTGATGAAGAGGAATTTGTTAAATAAGAGTTAAATTAAGTGATATAGTCCCATATCAAACACAAGATTCTTGAATTTGTCAAATCACCTGAATTTATACAAAAGAGGGAACTTCCCTGACAACATTTTAGCTTATGCACTACCAAAATGGGCAAAAGGTTTGGTTTTGTAAAAAATCGGCAGCCATTGTAGGACAGTAATTATAGCTGATCTCATCCGTGCGCATTTTGGATATCCCAAAAATAAAGGCAGTTTGGGATGGAGCACTTTAAGATAACTCGTGAGTTCTTTCTCTGGTCCTAACTATTCATTAGTTACAGCAACATCATCAATTATTCATATACTTCATCTATAGTGTCCCCAGAAACAGGTTGGAAGCATCATTATACAACATTTCCAACATCTGTGCACATGCTACAGTGTCATTCACAAATCTGTTGCCGTTATCAGATTTCTATTCTTGCACACATGCACATTATATATATGCAGGTCTACTTTAATACTTTAACCCATGGAAAGTTCACTTGTACATATCTCACGTGAGCGAATCTAGTTCAGCTAAAGTACATTTAACTGAAAATGCCCTTTCGCGAATTACACTTCACTAATCCACAAATAAAACACAGTACACACATTTTTGCAGGGGGGCAATCCCTCCTGCATCCCCACCCCCGCTATTTAAATATACCAACTCTGAGATTGCACTACAGAGGGGTAAAGGGTATATTCCCTTAACCCCACTGTACCGTTCTTCTGTGAAGTTTAATTCGCAAAAGTGCATTTTCACTTAATTGCACTTTTGCTGAACTGGATTTGTTCAACTGCTATTCACACAAGTGAGCTTTCGATGGGTCAAAGTAGACCCATTTTTATATATATATATATATGGGTGTGTGTGTATATATATATATATACACATACACACACACACATATATATATATATATATATATATATATATATATACATATATAGGCACACACATATATGTATATATATATATATATATATATACATATCTGTGTGTGTGAATAAATAAAAGACAGTACATTTTGAATACAGTTACTTGAATGAACCAAAAAATATCTATACAAAGAGACTTCATCAAATCAGCTTTATCAATGCATTCTAAAAAATGCACCAACTTGATCCATTTTAAAAAAGGAGATAATCACTTTACTTCTGTAGCAAGGCGTAAACAGAAAACAAAATTCAGTGCTATGAAAATCTTTTAGAAATTAAAAATGTTCAGTCCCAAAATGTTCCTAAAGAACATAGAAAAAAAGATTATAAAACAGCCTGCCTGATGAGGCACCCAGTAATTCACTTCCAAACAAGCTTGTAAATGGGAAAAAGTTTCTATTAGTGCAATCCAAAATAAGATCCTTTATCAGACAAATAGCAGCAAACTAGATGTCAGGCAATAGTCTACAAACCTGGAGAAGGAACAAGTGGGAGCAAAATAGAGTTACAAAAATTTTACTCTTCCATCTGTTAGGCTAGAGAATATCCCCTCCACCATATCTCAATCTCTGTGGATGTTGAAAGAGGTGCTAAACAAGTCCTCTTTACCAAGTTCCATTCTGTGGTACCCTCCTCCCTGCAATATATATCATCCAAGAAGCTCAGAGTTTTGACTTACAGAATTTGCCAGTACATTACATTCTTGCAAACTAGATGTATACTACTAGCACAGCTATATTTTACCACTTCAATAAATAAAGATTATAGTACATCTAAAAATGTATAAATCCACATCTGAAACTAAACCTTAAACTGGTTTGTACACAGTATTTGAGAAGTTAATAAAGGGGCTAATTAAACCTAATAACCTTGACTCCAAACTAAGGCTAGTCTCCTCATAACAGACTTATTTTCACTGCTAACCCATTCTCAATACTACCATTAGTTTGTTTCTTTCAGCTTTTCCCGGTTAGGGGTCGCCACAGCGGAACTCCGGTCCGCTAATGATTGGCAGTAGATTTTTACATATTGGCTTGCCGGGCCTAACGCACAACCTTCAACGAAGGAACGCCCATTCACGCATGTCGCTACACAGAAGACGCTCTGAGAATCGAACAGGCGTCTAACTGTGAGGCGACAACGCTACCGCAGCACAACCACCGCAGCCTTAAAATTACAATTACCTATCACAATATTTCTCTTGTTTTAACAAAGAAGCATGTCCTTTACTTTCTTTTTTTTTCAGTTAGAGTAACTTATTTTATAGCCTAATGGTAATTCCGCTAGTAATTTTTGAAAAGCAAATCCGTTAGACATTTTCTTAACATAGCAATTACTCAAAGATTTACTTAAATACTGAACAGTAGCATGATACATGTAAGCAAAGCTACAACCTTTATGGATTGTTTTTCCTTTTATACTTATTTTGGTGGCCTAGTGCAACGCCCTATGCTTGGGCTCACTCTGCTCCCCTACACTACCCACAGAACCACACACCCCCACTTACTCTACATTTTTACTCACCTTGCTCCACCTTCTTATCTTTTCTACCTAGCCACTTAAAGATTACTCACCACAGTCCTACAACTCCACCACCATACGTATGCCTTCCTATGCTGCAGCTTTCATACTCCCTCCTCATATATTTATCTTTAAAATGGGCATTTTCTGCTATTTACTATATACCTAGGCAAACCTCTAGTAGTACTGGAACAATACGATGCACCCCCAAAAAACACCCTTATTTCTCTTCTCCCTATTACTATCCCTTTCTGTCCTTACCCATATGTTTTTCACATACACATCTCTTGCCAAACATAAAAGTTCTGTCACACACACTATATCAACATCTATGTATTCTTTAAGCTACTCGATTATCTCTACTAGCTTATTTAAATATTACTACATTAAACTCCGCTAAAAGCAAAACTTTTCCACACTAACTCCAAAACCCTTACTTATAACTATTGCAGTTTCCTATAAAAAGAACTCTATCCATATTTGACATTTCTTTACTCAATTCTCCCTCATCTCCCTCTCTGGAAACATGCAAGCCAATTCAGGCCACACACAAACAACTAAATCCCAAATGAAAAAAATAATAAATTTGGTAACAATTAACTTTACAAGTATATGCAACAAAATAGCAGATTTCTAAGCCTAGAAAGCTCAACAAACTCCCAATTGTTTTGGCTGCCACAGAAACATGGCTTAAACAAAATATAAAAAACTCCCTCTTCCTGGCTATAACATTATCATGGTAGACAGAACTCATAAAAAGTTGGTGGGACTGCATGGTTTTATCCTAGGCATTTCAATGTCACTACTTTTTCACTCTATCCCAACTTTCATGGATGCTGAACTACTTATTATCTTCTTAAAAGTTAACAAAAACCTATGTACAACAACAATATACATTTCCCCATGTCATAATAACCTAGTACTGGAGGATATCCTATCCTGTATATCAACTACCATCTCCAATGAAACCATCATCCTAGGTGATTATAATACAAATTGGCTAAACCTAGCATCAGAACCCCCAACAAATATAAATATATTTGTTTATTCAGAACTTATTACTTCAACTAAATATATAAAAGTTATACATATGGGTCAGTATTAGACTGGATCCTTGTCTCTGGCACAAGTAATTTACCCAAGCCAGCACCCCTCAACGGTACCCCAAGTTACCATTTGACAGTATATATATTCATAGAAACATTTCACCACATCTCCAAAGAACATCACTTTGTAACAACCCACAACCTAACCACATATAACCAACAATCCTTCCTCAATACATTACAACCTATTAACTGTACTCACCAGTGGCGGCTGGTGACTTCAAATCAAAGGGGGGGCTGCAGGAGACAGCTGAATGGGTGTGGCCAACTAGAAAGGGGAGGAGCTATGCTCAAAACCGCAAAAACTGTAACTTTAATTAAATACTCTGCCCTGGGTGCCAAACCATCATTATGAGAGTCCAATCAAGGCAAAATGTAGTGTAGAAGAAAAAACATATTTTAATCCACTGGCTGTATGACAGCTTACTTAATATCTAGATGGAAACAAAAAGGTTGTGAGGCATGAAAAAATAAATTACTTTTTAAATACATTACTGGAATGCAAGTCAAAATCAAGTATAAGAAAAACAAGCAGCACTCAACTCAAACCACTTCTCCTTGTACTCCAGTTCTAATTATAATTTATATTCAGCTTTATTAAAGTACCAAGTAACATGCTGAAAGCAGCAATCTCTGTGATACCCCCACTTGTAAAAATGTTTCTCATCCAAAAAAGACCTGCTGCCTGACAACAACTATCTACTTGTTTCATGGGGAAAACATGATCAAAGTAAAAAATGAAAAGCAAACAGGAAACAAGCTCAATATACATTGCTTAAAGGATTACTGCACAGGATATGGACCATACATGACAAATTGGCATTCTGTTTAGTTTGCAGGTAAAGCCTATAATGAACTCTTAAAATAATGTAATCCTGTCCTTTATTACAAATACTGTCATATGCATTTCAATACCCAAGGCTTATATGTTATCTAGTTATGTAAGTATTCTCTGCATGGCAACAACAGAAAGGCTTTCAATGTTGGCAATTCTTTAACAGTATGCTTATTAAAACTTACTTGCATCTTACAATCTAAGACAAGCTTACCAGATGGTCATTAAAGCACTGCTACTTAAACACAGAGCAACAGGCACTTTCTGAATAATAATAAGCATAAATCAACAGTATAAAAATATGACAGAAACCAGAACATTCTGTAAAATGAAGGCCAGATGAATAGCCATTGTACTACTTGTGTCTACCTTGGATGGGGGGATAGTCTGCACATTTACACTGCATAACTGCTCCTTGCCTTGCTTGAACACATCCAGAGTCACTACATGGGGGAGTGGGGTGCAACAAGTATGCCACAATTTGAAATGTCTCTGGCTGACTGCGATGGCCCTGACACATTTGTCATACCTCTCAACCTCAGAGCAAGAAATCTGGGAAAAGCCATACATAGAAATGGGACAAAGGCCCAAAAATAAGGACAATTTTTAAATATTGCTCTTATAAACTTAGAAAGATAATAGAATAGTAGGTCTTGCATTAGTATGAAGTTTCTGAAGGGTATGAAATCTGAAACTGAAATGTCTGTCATTATTTTCTAACTTCAGTCTTTAATGACTTGCCACTAATTTGCCAAAAAAAGTTTTATGAAAAATGGACCAAAAATGTGATTCAAAAATATAAAATAGCCACATAATACAGCTGGGAACCTGTCAAACAAGGGCCACTTTTTAATATTAGTACTGCTAACTTGAACAGCTGACAAAATAAAAAAATCTACATGCATTTCTGAAATAAAAGTAATCTATAACTGATTATTACAGTTATTTACTAATTGTAAACCCTCCATGGTTTCTTCCAAAATTGCCATTTTGCAGAGGGATTATTAGGGGAAGAGCAACATTATGAGCCAAAATCGGGGACAGTTGAGAGGTTTGGATATACCTAATTCTATAAAGCAATTTATTTGCATGTACCTCTCAACCTGTTAATGCACGAAATCTGGACAAGGCCAAATATATGGGGGGGGGGACATATAAACAGTACTAAAAATTGCTCTTGTATAAACTGAGACAGTTCATCGAATAACAGGTCTTGCTTTAGCATGCATTTTCCTGAAGGTTATGAAGTCTGAAACTCAGTGTCTGTCATTATTTAGTGACTTCATTCCTAAATGATTTGACAGAAAACCACAAATTTTATGAGGAACAAACGAAAAATAAGAAGCAAAAATCTATTCATTCTGCAAAAATCTGGACAGTTGAGAGGTATAGTTCAGCTGGGGCTGTCTGAGTTTGCTGCCCCCCCCCTCACAAAATCACGGTCGAATGGAGCTTCCCCCCTACAGCCATTCCAATGAACCATTACTTGGGCTATTTCACCCCATTTACCATAAACACTAATGTGCATACTGCTTTACTTCTGCGATGATTTGGACTTCATTTAAAAGTTTTATTTTGCATTTTGCAGCGCAAACACTAATAGATATCATATCGGCTAAACAAAGCAATGCAGTTTCACAATGAGAACAGACTTAGCATTAAAACTTCTCTGCCCTTGAAAACTCACAATCACTGAAACAGCATTGAAACCCACAGTCAAAGAAAATACATTTTGCCAGTGGCAGATTAACTTTGGGTTTGAGCTGTTTTCAAATCACAGGCCCCTTGCACACGGAACATACAAATGCTCTTTCATACACCTTCCTGGTTGTATTAAATTATATTCCTTGTACAATACAGTACAGTTTTAGAGGGTATTTTAAATTGTTTTGAATTTTTTCCAGTAAACAATGAAACAAAATTCATAATGACAAAACTGCCCAATTCAGAACATTTCCATCATAAAAGTCTTCTCAAACTTCTACAGTCCACCAGTATCAGTACATATGCACAATATCTGAAGAAGTAAAAGTCATCTAAATAATTCCACATTAAAGAGATCTGTAACCAATGAAGAGGTTGCTGCTAGCAAACAACTTTGTATTTCATTGTTTCATCTACAAATAAAGTGCCCGTTACCCTTGAGGAATAAATTGTCTATCTTACACTAAAAAAAATGATAAGCTAGCAATATTGCAAAAGGGAATGGATGGCAAACTGATAACAGGTTCATAGTTACTAGGTATCTTCGCATCTACCCCTTTTGCAACACAGTACAGTATCAGCAATGCATATATCTACTGTGGGAGAAGAACCCACAGCCTTCTGCATCAAAAGAATGTATACTACCTGTTGTGCTATTAACAATGCAAGCAGACTCAGCATAAGCAGCACTAAACTTTTGCTCCCCTGCATCTCTCAGCTCCTTGTAAAATCTACTCACTCAGTTGTATCTCTGAACTTTACAGCACAAAGAAATCTGGAAAAAGCCAAAGTTTGTTGTGGGGGGAACAAAAGCCCAAAAAAACAGGGACACATTTTAAACATTGCTTGTAAAATGTTGGAAAGTTGCTAGAATAAAATGCTGTGTTATCACCGTACATTTCACTGCCAAGCCTTAAACCCAGGACACTGTGCAAAACAGTCAGAGCAACATACCACTATGCCAAATCAGCTGTTTTGTGAAAGAGGAAGACGGAAACTTAAATGGCTACCATTTAGTGAATTCAGTTCTCACCATAGCACAGTTGTCAACCTCTTAGCACAAAACACCTGAACAAAGCCAATAATGGGTTAATACAGCCCCCAAACATTTAGTGAATTCAGTTCTCACCATAGCTCTCAACCTCTTAGCAAAAAACACCCAGACAAAGCCAGTAATGGGGGAATATAGCACCCAAACATATTTAGTGAATTCAGTTCTTACCATAGTTCTCAACCTTAGCACAAAACCTGGATGAAGCCAATAATGGGGGAATACAGTCCCAAAAATAGGGACAAATTTCAAATATCCATCTTATACACTTAGAAAATTGCTAGAATAAAAGCTTTTGTGTTACCATGCACTTTCTGAAGAATATGAAGTCTAATATTCAAATGCGTGTCATTTTTAACATTTGTTAACCAGGAAAGTCTGACTTGGAACAAAAACAAATTTGTAGCAGAGGCCCAGGGAGAAACACTCCAGACAGACGCATCTTTGTAAGATGGGAGGACACTAGAGGAAACGAAAACAGGGAGGAGACGCAGACTCCACACAGAAGGTAAGGCGCCCCAACCAAGAATCAAACCAGAAAACATGTAGGTGTCAGGCAACAATGCTACCACTGCACCAATGCACTACTGCCTTTGCAAGGACACAAAAATACAGAAACCACAGATTTTATGAGGAATAGAACAAGTATGAGGAAAAAATCTGCAACATTTTTACAAATGGTGGTGGGTAAGGAATTCAGGCTCTTGCCACCTGGGCCCAAGGTACAGGGTTCAAGCCTTATTCTTTACCCACCACCATGTAGCACCTGGGGCATTTTACACACACACACACACACACACACACACACACACACACACACACACACACACACACACACACACACACACACACACACACACACACACCCTACCTGGGACAGATCCGTTCGTTGCAGCACTAAATCCTTTCATAGCTTCGTCTGTTCATTGCAGCACTAAATCCTTCCATAGCTTCGTTCGTTGGAGCACTAGAAAGCCCTGCAAAATGTCCTTCCCCGACGAGACTCCCAGCCTACCGACGCTGCAGTCCGAGTCCGATCCCTTTCCAATGACGGTCTATGCAGTTACAACTGCACAGACGTCTGGGATCTCTGCACTTGAATGCTTCTTAATCCGGACTGCTGCTGAGACAGTCTACGCATGCTCCAGACTGGTTCAGCAGCAGTCTGGATATCGGAAATGCTGCTAGCAAGCATGCGCAAAGGTCTGCTACTTGCGATCGTTTTTTTATTTTCTTTCTTTGTATTTTATTTTATTTTACTTACTTTCTTTTTTTATAGCTGGGGGCTGCAGTCCAGCAGTCTAATAGCACGGGCCGCCCCTGGTACTAACGTAAACACCTTGATAGTGCTGCAATCCATTTCAGCACTACATTCCTAAACATCCTTAAAAGTGTAGCTCCCATTTGCTCCAAAAGAGTAAAAAACAACCATGCTCCATGGATAACAAAATCAACTAAGCAACTAATGTCACATAGGAACAAAGCATGAAAAGAATGTCTAAGCAACAAAACCAACAAGCTACAAGATTTTAGGCACTTCTACAGTCAGGTGAAAAAACAAGTTCTTAAAGACAAAAAAAATAAAAGAAGGAAAAAACTTCTATACTAAACTCCAAGCTGCAAACAAAAGTAACCCCAAACAATTCTGGTCAACCATAAACTCATTACTCAACCCAGGAAACAAAAGCAATCCGAATCCACATCCTGACAAATCATCACTTAAATCCGCCACTATGTTTTTACATACTTTGACGGCATAGCCAATCTATCCTCATCCAACTCCAATCCACACACAGACTCAACTCCCTACTGACATCATAAAGTACAGTTTTGTACCTACCATAAATGTAGATGTTCGAGTGTTCACACTGCTGCAGTCATCACTCTTGGGCTATCCTGCCGTCAGGCGGTCCCGCAGTCGGCCCGAGTTCCAAAGTCTTGGTCCGGTGTCGGTTGCTGTCGCTTCTTCCCTGACGTCAGTGCGCCAGGGATATATAAGATGCATCCGACGCCATTTTCTTCAGTTTTTCTTGCCCCAGATGTCAGGTGCCCCCAATAGGTAGGCAATACATATTGCTATATAAAAATATACATATAAAAATAAAACAATACCTTCAGTCACAAGCAAATGCACCACAGAGGTTGTATAGGATAGAAAGGAATAGGTAAGTCCAGCTAGTTCAGAGGGGATGGAGGGAGGGTAACCTGGACTGCAGCAGTGTGAACACTCGAATATCTACATTTATGGTAGGTACAAAACTGTACTATGTTCATCGTGTTACACTGCTGCAGTCATCACTCTTGGGTTGAATCCCAAAGCTAAGGATGGGTGGTGGAACTAAACAGGGTTTGGAGAGGCTAGAAGGCCCTGCAGAACTGCAGTGGCAAAGCCAGCTCTGGTTTTAGAGTATAGAGGTAAGTGATAGTGCTTGGTGAAGGTGTGCACTGAACTCCAAGTTGCAGCCTCCAAAATATCCTTGGTTGGTACCCCTCTGAGGAAGGCTGTTGATGTTGCTGTAGCCCTGGTGGAATGGGGCCTGATGTTACCAGGCACAGATTTCCCATGGTGTGTGTAGCAGAAACGGATACAATGTCCTATCCATTTTGAAATGGTCTGTTTTGAGATAGATTTTCCTTGAGATCCTGCAGCATAGGATACAAAGAGCTGGTCAGATTTTCTGAAAGCCTTAGTTTTATCCAAGTAGTAACGTAATTGCCTGTGAATGTCCAAAGAGTGTATGAGCCTTTCCCCTTTGTTCTGGGGGTTTGGATAAAAGGTGGGCAAATGAATGGTTTGGTTTAGGGCCACACTGGATACCACCTTTGGCATAAAGTAAGGGTTAGTTCATAGAGAGACTCTGTCTTGATGAAAAATGATGAAAGGCTCCACTGCCATTAGGGCCTGTAGTTCTGAGACTCTTCGTGTTGAAGTTATTGCTAGCAGCAGGGCAGTTTTCTATGATAGGAACTGTAGATCAGCAGTGAAAGCTGGTTCAAAGGGCGGAAGTGTAAGCTTTTCCAGAACAAAGTTGAGATCCCAAGTTGGTGTTGGTGCTCTCAGGGGCAGTCTTATGTTGTTAGCCCCTCTGAGGAACTGTCTTAGTAATGGATGTGAAAATATAGGAGGATCCCGTGTTGTACTGAGCTGAAATAGCTGAGGCGTGGATCTTAATAGATGAGAAGGAAAGTCCTTTGTGCAACATCTCAGTTAAATATTGAAGAATCTGAGGAATATTTGGGACAAGGGGATTTTGGCCTTTAGCCTGGTTCCAGGCGCAGAATCTTTTCCATTTGTCTGAATAGACTTTCCTGGTGCTGGGCCTCCTGGCCTCCAGAATGACGTCCATCACAGCTTTAGAGAGAAGTGTTGACTGGTTATTTAGGCAATTTGCCATGCAGCCAGATTTAAAATCTTGAGCTGGCTGTGTAGAATCTGATTGTTTTGCTGAGTGAGCAGGTGAGGGAATTGTAGGCAAAATCTATGGTGGGCCCTGAGCCATGTTCCTTAGTACTGGATACCAGTGTTGGCGTGGCCAGTCAGGAGCAATGAGTACCATTTGTGGCCTCTCTAATCTGGCTTTCAGCAGCACCTTGCTAGAAGAGGCAGTGGAGGAAAGGCATACACTGTCAATGTTTTCCAAATGAATGAGAGGGTGTCTACTTTCCAAGCTAGTGTATGGTATGTCCTTGTGCAGAATTTCCGTAGTTGGTAGTTTTGGGGGGAAGCAAACAAATCTATGTCTGGGCTCCCCCATTTTTGAGTTATCATTGCGAGTACTTGTGGATCTAGTTTCCACTCGTGAAGATCTGTGATGTTTCTGCTTAGATCGTCTGCCAGTGTGTTTTTCTTTCCTGGCAGGAATTGTGCTTGTAGTTGAACTTGGTAGGTCAGTGCTGTGTTCAACAAGGTCATTGCTTGTCTGCATAGGGGCTAGGAGTGTGTGCCCCCTTCCTTGTTTATGTACCACATCACTGTGGTGTTGTCCGTCTTTATTAGTTGTTGTCCTGGATGTAGGAGGTCCTTGAAAGCTGTTAGGGCATTTTGTACAGCTAGCATCTCTTTTTGATTGATATGTAGATGCCTTTGGTTTGCAGACCATTTGCCCTGAATACCCTGTCCTGCCATGTGTGCTCCCCAGGCATAATCCGGTGCATCTGTTGTTATAGTTTGCCTGGCTGTGGGTAAGGTGAAAGGCTGACCCTTGTTGAGGTGACATGCCTAAGCCCACCATAAAAACTCCTGTTGAAGGTAGGGAATGAGTGGAATTATTGTTTCCAAGCTGTGGCTGTGTTGAGACCATACGCTTTTCAGATACCATTGTAATTTCCTCATATGCAGTTTTGCAAATGGTATTAGTAGTATGCAAGATGCCATGAATCCCAAGGCCTGCAGAATTTTTCTTGCAGGGAGTTGGGTCTTTGTTGCCATCATTTTGAAGTACTGAGTCAGTTGTCTTTGCTTGTCTGGCGTGAGGTAAGCCATCTGGGCCGTTGTATTTAAGCTGGCACCCAGGAATATTATGTTTTGTGAGGGCACTAGTTTTGACTTCTTTTCGTTTACTGTATACCCTAGGCAACTTAGTGGGTTTTTGACATACGCCAGATGCTTTAATAGAATGTCCTTGCTTTCCGCTTAAATAAGGCAGTCGTCCAGGTATGGATATATTTGAATCCCTCTTTGTCTGCAGTATGCAATTACTGGTGCCAGGCATTTTGTGAAGACCCTAGGCGCAGTAGATAAGCCAAAGGGCAGTGCAGAGAATTGGTAATGGGTTGAACCTGCAATAAATCGGAGTTATCTTCTGCAATTTTGTCTGATAGGGACATGCAGGTATGCCTCCTTGAGGTCCAACGTTACTAGCCAAGCCTACTTGCCCAGCATGGGAAGAAGTTGCTGTAGTGTTAGCATCTTGAATTTGGGTACTTCCAGGTATGTGTTTAGAATTGAGAGGTCCAGAATGGGTCTCCAGGCTTTGTCCTTTCAGGGAACTAGAAACAGTCTTGAGTAAAATCCTTGTCCTTGCTCCTGTGTAGGAACCTGTTGAATGGCTCTCATGTCCATGAGAGCTGAAATTTGCTTTTGAGCCTCTGCCCATTGATTTGGTGGCAGGTTTGGCATTCCTTTTATCCTTGGCAAAGTGTGAAAGTGGAATCTGTATCCTTGAGATACAATATTTAGGACCCATTTGTCTTTTGTGATGATGTGCCAATTGTCTGTAAAAAGTGCTAGTTTTCCCCCCAAGGGAGCTGCCAAGGGGGTTTTGCTTGGTAATCTGAGGGGTAAGTCATTGTGTTTGTTTTCTGGTAGTTTGAGACCTGTCTTCTCCTCCTTTTTGTGTTGTGGCACTCCATTGTCGAGGCTGGTAAGAGCCTTCTGGCTGGCCTCGGCCTCTTGGGGGTCTGTATCTGCCCCTCTGTGGTCTGGCAGAAGCTGGAAAGGACCAGTTTTTGGTTGGCCAATTTCTGCTGAAACGAGGAAGTTGAACCTGTAAAAAATCCTTGACCGTCTGCATAGATTTTGCCTTATCCTCCATTTTCTTTAAAACGACTTCTGCTTTTACACCAAATAAAACATCCTGCTGTAAGGATGCATCCAATAACTTTGCTTTAACATGATCAGGTACAGTTTGTTCTTTTAATCAAGCATGCCTACGTATGACAGACCCTGTCAGTGCTGCTCTACAAGAAGCTTCCAATGAATCAAATCCACATTGCAAAGTATGTTTTCCCACTTGTTTAGCTGAATGCAACAAATTTTGCATTTCCTTGTAATCTGGCTGGTCTGTATGTGCGAGCATTTTTTGTTTTAATTGAGACATCAGATATTGTTGATATTTCAGCATGCGAAACTGACAATTTAAGACCCTCATAGCTAGAGTAGCTGAGGTATATACTTTCTTTCCCCATCTGTCTAGTGCTCTAGAATCCCTTTCAGAGGGCACAGGATTTTTAGCAGTAGAAGCTTTAACCCCTTTGGGACCCTGGGAAATGGTTTCTGGGTCAGCAACAGGGCTTTTATACAGGAATTTGTGTGAGTCAGGGATTCTGTAGTATCTGTCTGGTTTGGCTGGTGCAGGAGGTAGAGAATCTGGGTTAAGGCTAGATTCTGAATAATCATCATCCACAATGTCTAACACAGGTGGAATTGCAAGTGGTCTGTGCTGGGGTAGTAAAAGGAACTCTCTGAGCCTTTTCTTAGAATCAGAGTAATCCTGGCCTACCCAGTGGAAATGTTCCCTCATAGTATGTAAGGTTTCCCCAAAAGAGTAGTCTTCTGGGGGAGATGCAGAAGGGATAGACTCTTCAGCATCAGAATCTTCATAAGGGGGAAAGGAATATTCCTGTTCCTCAGAAGAGTCTGAGGAAATTGAAACCTGATCAGAGGAAGCGTAGTCCTCCTCCTGCCTTGGCCTTTTATCAGGAGGGGGATGGGAACCCCTGATTAGGGTAATTAAGTCTTCAGCCATCTTAAGCATCTGTTTCCTAGGCATGGGGCCTTGTACTGGAGACTGCTGTGAAGTCTTCTTTGTTTTTAAAGGAGTATTCAGTTTTGCATAGGATTTAACAGTGAGTGTAGTCGGTCTGAAGACACCTTCAGCAACTGAAGGCTTTTCAACTGCACCGGAATCTCCTTCAGGGAAGGAGTCGGAAGGGCCTAAAGGTTGTGGAGGCCTAGTAATCTCCTCTTGTGAATCGGATGTCGCCTGGGGATCAAAATCAGCGTTCGTCAGGGGCTGCGTAAGTGCCTCACTGAAAACCGGAGAACCGGCGACTGGTCTAGCAGAGGCCTCAGAGTCCGGTTTGGATTTCGGCTGTCTGTCCTTATCTTTGTGTTTTTTATGTATTCCTGTCGTGGGTTGCTCCGACGGAATGGTATAATTAAATTTCCTACCAAAATAATGTCGGGCGAAATCAAACCAACGTTTAATAGTTCGTTTATTAAACCTAGCACAAAACCGACAACCTGTGATGTCGTGGTCTGGGCCTAGGCAAGGAATACAATAAGAATGAAAGTCCTTATGAGGTATTTGCTTCCCACAAGAAATGCAATTGTTAACTTTTTCTGACATCGGACTGAGGCAGGAAAAGGTTCCCCAACGGGGTACTTAGCTTTATGACGACTTGGGTCTGAAATTCGATTTGAAAATCTCAGGAGTCGGCCGACCGGCACTTGCGAACTGCTTCTGCTTCGGGCACCGCGCGGCAAGAAAGACTGAAGAAAATGTCGTTGGATGCATCTTGTATACCCCTGGTGCACTGACGTCAGGGAAGAAGCAACAGCAACCGATGCCGGACCAAGACTTTGGAACTCGGACCAACTGCGGGACTGCCTGATGGCAGGATAACCCAAGAGTGATGACTGCAGCAGTGTAACATGATGAACATCTGTGAAACACTTCAACCCCAAAATACATCCTTTATTTCACATCCATTTTCCCTCCTCACCAAACCAAGCCATGACCCTGCAACAGGTAGTCCAACATGTTCTTTACAACCGGTCTCAAAAAATTACATAAACAAATCTTATATAAACTTAAACCCCCCTTA